>NW_017732114.1:503322-503758 GCF_001890085.2 Hipposideros armiger
TTTACTTTCAGCCTGTATGTGTCTTTTGATCTGAGGTAAGTCTCTTGTATACAGCATATGCAAGGGTATTGCTTTCTTATCCACTCAGTCACCCTATGTCTTTTGATTGGAGCATTCAGTCCATTTACATTTAATGTGATTATTGACAGGTGCACAGTTATTGCCATTTTGTTATTTGTGTTCCTGGTCTTCATTAGTTAGGTTATTTTTCTCTTTCCTCTGCTTAAAGTAGCCATTTTAACATTTTCTGCAATGCTGTTTTGGTGGTAATGAATTCCTTTACCTTACTCTTTTCTGGGAAGCTCTTTATGTCTCCTTCAATTTTAAATGATAACCTTGCTGGATAAAGCAATCTAGGTTGTAGGCATTTGTCTTTCATCACTTTGAAGACCTCCTGCCACTCCCTTCTGGCCTGCAGAGTTTCTGTAGAAAAGTC
>NW_017732114.1:504795-520125 GCF_001890085.2 Hipposideros armiger
GGTTTTATCTGAAGTTGGTCTTTGGGTGTGGTGATTCTTGTGCTGCTTTGGCTGGACCCTGCTGCAGAGCATGTTTTAGGGCAAAACAGATCAATGAGCACAACCACAACAGCCACCAAAGGTAACCAGATACTCTCTGATGTACAAAACAACCATCACCCTACATTCCACATGTATAGAAATATCAGTCATACACAAGGAGTAAACAAACCAACAGAAACAAAACAATGACAATGAGAAGAAAAAAAAGAAAGAAAAAAAGAAAAAAAAAACCTTGCAGAAAAAATGGAAAGGAGGAGGCAAATCAAGCTGTGACAAGGAAGCAGGAAAGAAGGGAGAGAGAGAGGTTAGAAGAGAAGGAAAGAAAGAGAGAAAAATGAAGAGAAAAAAAATATATCTACACCCCCATATATATGGACATATATATCCACATATATGCACCTTTATATATGCCTATATAAAAAACTAAAATTACTAATGAAATAGAAAAATCCGAAAACAACCAACACAAGCGATCAATGAAAAAAAAAACCACCCCAAAACATCCAAGAGAACCCAATTAACAATAACAATTAAACACACCAAAAGAGAAACCCAAGCCAAAACCAATAAAAAAAAAAGAGGAGAAAAACCAAGAATTAACCAGTGCCAATCTTGGCTGAAGTCCGCCAAGCTCTCCCCAGGCTTTCCTCTGTTATACACACACTCCTGTGTGTCTTGTGGGGGCAGAGCCAGCCGCCTGGCACCTAGAGTGAGCTTGGTAATGTAGGTCTGTTTTAGATGAGTGGAGTTATGAGGTGTGGTTGGTAGTTTTTTTTTTACAAAGTCAGTGTTATTTCTGCTCCTGCCTGTCCAGAGACACTCGGATTTCTGCGCTGCCAGAAGACTGGATGTGCGTCTTCGGGTGCTCTTTCCACTGGGGCTTTAAGTACTTGGCGTGGGAGTTCCTTTGCTGCTCAGTGTGCTCGGTAGAGGTTTGTTTGCTGCGCTCCAGCTGCTCAAATTGCTATGCTTTCCAGGGGAGAACTCAGGGAGCCCTCCTCACCACCTCCATTTTTTCTCCCCTCCCTAGATTAATATTTCGAACTAATAACTAAAAAATTCTTTGACCCTTTTTTTTTTCTTATTTCTTTGCCTATTGATGGACCTTTGCATCAGGTGAGGGCCCATAGATACCAAAACAAAAAGTCATTTAAAGTCCTAAATGGATTTGTAAAATTCAAAGCAGAACAGCAATCAGAAAAACAAACCTTTCTTATGTGCTTTTGATTTCCCAAACCAAACCAAACCAACCCCAAACCCTTGACTGGGAATATCAGGACCCATATCTGTGAAAGGAAGGTTATTAAATCTGATTATAAACAATAGCCTGGAAAAAAGAGTTGAGAAGGGGCCTGTTCCTCCGACCTGCAGAAGAGATGGAAGCCCTCCAGGACTGGCCCACGGAGACTCTGGCCCACATACTTTCTCTCACCTCACCCCTGTCATGCACTTATCTCCTATATTCAGAAACGTGAAATGTTGTGGAATTGGGGAAGCAATCCCAGTGTGGCTATGCCCCCCCTAAACCAGTTGATGAATTCACCTACCTGGGCAGAGAGAAGCAGTTATCAGTCAGGTAGCTTATGTCTCTGTGATGTCACTTAATTTTTTTTTTTTAAGGAATGTCATGCTTTATTCTGCTCTTACCTTGGAACTCTAAGTTCCAAATCTCAATCTCTCTCCCTCTCCCCCTCTCTCCCTCTCTTCTCTTCTCTTCTCTTCTCTTCTCTTCTCTTCTCTTCTCTTCTCTTCTCTTCTCTTTTCTCCTCTCTCTCTCTCTGTTTACTACATTGGAATTGTATACTTTTGATGAAAATTACTTTAATAATGGAAATAAAATAATTTAGTTTGTAACACTTCTCAATCTGAGCATGTTTTAATTCACAATTTTAATTGTGTGTGTGGTGGACAGGCTTCTAAGATAGAATTCATGCCTTTGTATAACCCCCTCCTCGTGAGTCTGGGCTGGACCAAGTAACTTGTTTCTGAAAAAAGAAAGTGCATTAAAAGAGCTGGGATGTCACTTCCATGAGTAAGTTACCAAAGGCTCTGACTTCCATCTTAGTAGGATTCTCTCACTTGTTAGAAGATTCTCTCTTGCATTCTTGGCTTTCTCATGTTGATGAAACAAGGTACCATGTAGAAGAGGCTTATGTGTCAAGAAACCAAGGGTAGCCTCTGGCCAATAGCCAGCAAGGAAGTCCTTCAGTCCAACAACCCACAAGGAATTAATTCCTACCATCAACTACATAATTGGGCTTGGAAATGGATTTTTCCTTAGGGTGGCCATTGAGATGCCTGGCTAACACTTTGATTACAGCCTGTAATCAGCCTGGAAGCAGGGGACCCAGCTAAGGTACTTCTGGTTTCCTGACCTACAGAAACTGTGAAATAATAAATTTTATTGTTTTAAGACACTAAATTGTGGGGCAGTTATACAATGGTAGATAACTAATACTCTATGATAACAAATGACAATCTTAATCCTAACATCGATGAGAAAATAAAAAATACTTTAGAAAATATAATAACCACCCCTAATCAGAACCTATAAGCAACTAGATATTTATTTTCCTTTGCATGAGCTTCATTTCTTTCTGTAAAGTGTTCATCTGTGAAAAACTAGTCTTGAATTGAAAAACACAAAATATAGTGGTTTTAAAAGTACTGGTTTTCAGTATGAATCATTCCAAACTTTATGCACCAAGCTCCGTGCTCAGGGTTTGTTGGATGCCAAGTTTTGGTAATGTTCCCAGCAGCATTTTCTTTTTGCTTTGCATTGAACAATCCAAATTTATGTCTGAGCTCAATAATAATTCTATCAGTAAGTCTGTATTATAAATAAATGCCAGTTGAGCAGAAAGCAGTAAATGTAAGAACAAGGATGTAGCTAGTTTGGGCCTAGGTCACTTGAGGTAGTGATCCATTCTGTGGGCCCCTATGCATATGTGTGAGTTTGGAGTCCCCATAACAACAGGAATCTGTATTTTGTAAGATTTCATTATAATTCTCTTTGGAAAATTCCCCACCAATCCCATCTTGGAGGAAAGGCAATAATGGTTTCCCTCACCTCATTAGAGAATTATAGTCCAGTGATATTAAATTGATGATGGTTGAAAATGTCAATTACTCATTATTTCCCACAAATCTTTGGTCTCAGAAATCAAATTTGAGTTTGCCGATTAGGTTTGTGTTAGCTTCCTTGGGTGTGATGAAAGATAGCTTCGCATGTGACAATCTGCACCTGAAGTGGAAATCCACGAAAAAGCAAGAATAAATTAGTTTCCCACCAACTGTAGGCAGTAGCTTGCAGTGAGTGGTCTTTGCCTGTATAGATTTTTCATAAATACGGACCCTTCATGGTTGGAAACATTCATCCTGTGCCATTTGTACCAGATTCATATTGTTTAACAGTCTTACTCCATGAAACTAGATGTTTCCTGGGAGATAACTGTTATGGGTGAGTTATTAAGATAACCTCACAGGAAAAATAAAAAAAGAATGATTGTTCTCAATGATGACACATTGTTTAATGTGGCAATATTTTTTCTTACAGAACCTATTGCTTTCTGGCTAAGGGTTATGAGTGAATGCAGGCAGAGCTGTAGCCTGACATCAGTTATTTTCAGGGTGTGAGGGGTAGGAAATATCCCCGCAACATCAAATGTAACTGATAGTGAGAATAAAGCTGCTGCATTGGAATGGCTTACTATTTTTTGTTTTTGTTTTCACAGAAACAATATGCACAGCAAAATATAAATCAGTGCAGAGGCTGGGCTAAGTTACCAGAATTTGGTTCAAAAAATATATATGAAGACAATTAATATGCCTTTGTATTACTTATAATTAAGTAGGCTTTTTTTCCTTCAGATCTCACAAGAAGCATTAATATTCATCTTTATAGTTATGTAATTTATTGGGTTTATTAATAACTTCTCATTTGGGGAAATATAGAGAGTATAATACATGTACACATATGAAATAAAAATGACCCAAACTCCCACTGCTTATTGGGAAAATAACTACTGTGTTACTTTCTGGTATAAATGTGTGTGTGTGTGTGTGTCCAGCTATGCCACTTATTGTCTAATCTAAGCAAATTACTGAACTTCTCTGTGCTTTGGCTTTTCCATCTGTAAAATGGTAATAATAATAGCACTTTCATAGGATTGTTGTGAAGATTAAATAAATTTATACACATATATGCCTGGCACATAAAAAGTAAAAGCTATTATTCTTATGTTATACAGTTTGAATCAAATTGGAATTATAGTATATATAATTTTTAAAACTTTATCAATATCTTAAGAAAATTATTTCTAGTTTATGTAATCATCTTTTATTTTATAATTTTAAATGGCTAGAGAGTATGTTGTCATATGAATATATTAAAATTTATTTAACAAATTTCTTCTTATTGAATGTTATTTTTTTTATTATAAATAATGGTACAATCAAAGTCATTTTATTTCCATACTTCCCACAGATCTAACTTTCTTTAAAATAAATAGATAGAGGGGGAATTCTTGGATCGAATGGCACTTATGTTTTAAAGATGTTTTGTTTATATTGCTCAATAACTTATACTACCCATGGGAAATCTATGAGAGTTCCTTTTCCCTGAACTCAAACAATATTAAAAAAAAATATATCTTATCCTCCTCACTCCTTAAAAAACAAAAATCAACACCAAAACCAAAACCTGTAGCAATTTTACATGGGTGAAAATGATATTTTAATTTCAATTTTTTATTACCAGTGGAGCTGATTTTTATGTGTTTATTGATCATTTCTATTCCTTTTTTATTTTTCTGCCTGGATGGTCATTGTTGAAACCATTATTTAGTTGCTTTTAGATATAAATTTAGAGAGACTGAAAAGAAAGAGGAAGAATTCTCTTTTTATATCTTTCATTAAAGATACGTAGTCAACACCACAGCAACCAGGTAGTCTATTGAAACACAGGTAAATTAAATTTCAGAAGTTCTTAGCTTAATTAAAAGTTGACAAGGGTGATGAAATCGGTTGATATCTGAACTGATCTTGTTTAAAAACCAAAATGTTAGTGAAGTATTACTTGACTCCCAAAAGCACTTTTGTTGGAACTTGATAAGGTTATCCTAAATTCACACGTGGGAGTGAAGGGCAAAGAAGAGCCAAGACAATTTTATTTTTTGTGTGTGGTGTCTTCTAGCCTTCCCATCTATGGCACATGGCAGGGGTACGCGCCCATCGCAGGTCTAAGGGACTATTTCATGATGCCAATAACCATCATCGTGAGGATCTCTCAGGAGCACTGGATGATCTAGGACCTCACCAAACCCCAGGGTCCACTGATAGAATGTTAATTGCTAGTTAGGGAATCTATTAAGATCGTTTTTGTGATCAACTTGTAGAAATGTTGCAAATATGTTTGGGAAAATATCCATTTTGGGATACAAATATGTTAACGTTTTTTTGACCCTCTACATACTTATTCATTTTCCACTCTGGATTTGTCCCAACAGGAGTATGATAACATGGCCTACAATAATAGCACCTAATATTTCTCGTTGTATTGCTAAAAACTTTTGTTTACTACCTTTGATTCTTTTATACTCATCAAAGAAAATGCAAACCTGTCATATCTTCATTGTCGATTTTTTTTCTATTAGTGGAATAAATTAACATTATTTATCATACTGACTGTTTCAGCCTTGGGTTCTCACTCCTCTTCCATTCATGCTCCCACTCCAGTTCTTCTCTCATTTGCATTCATCTGCTACATCTCTGTCCATGGCCTTATTTGTATTACTTTTGGATTGATTGGATACACTGATGCAATGCATAGATTTTATTTTTAACCCAATATGTGATTCAAAATGCAGGTTTATCCCAATCACTATATTAATATGATTTATATGCTTAGTTTTATTTCTACTATTTTGATTTATGGTTATTTAATACAGCTTTTCGTAATGACTACAGTTTCATTTTTTTTTGTTTGTTTTTTTTTAAATTTCCATTCCCCCACTCCCTCCCCTTTGGCAACCATCGACTTGTTTTCTTTCTCTGTGTGTCTTTTTCTGTTTTGTTTTATTCATTTATTATGGGTTTTATTTTATTTTAAAGATTTTCATTAAAAAGATAGCATTCAATATTATACTAGTTTCAGGTGTACAAAACAGTTGTTCAACATTGATATACCTAAAGAAGTGATCACCATGATAAGTCCAGCAACCATCTGACACTGTACCACACTATCACAATATTATTGACTATATTCCCTATGCTGTACATCACATCCCCATGACTTATTTATTTTATATCAGGAAACTTATAGCCCTTCAGCTCCCCCCTCCCCCACTTTTAAACTTTTCAATACAGGTGACATTCAATATTATTTTATATTAATTTCAGGTGTATAGTGTATGGTTAGACATTTATATAATTTAAGAAGTGATCGCCCTGATTAGTCTAGTACCCACCTGGCTCTTTACATAGTTATTACCATATTATTGACTATATTCCCTGCACTTTACTTTACATCCCCATGATTATTTTGTAACTACCAATTTGTACTTCTTAATCCCTTCACATATTCACCCTGCGCCCCCCCAACTCCCCTCCCATCTATCAGTCCATCTGATAACCATATGTAGTTATGTTGTTATTGCAATAGTACTGACTGTAATCCTTATGCTGTATGTTTTTTCTTTTAGATTCCACACAAAAGTGAGATTATACAGTATTTGTCTTTTTCTGTCTGACTTATTTCACTTATTATAATACCTCCATCCATGTTGTTGCAAATGGCAAGATTTCATCTTTTTTATTGCTAAGTAATATTCCGTGTGTGTGTGTGTGTGTGTGTGTTAAGTAGTATGAATTCTTTTTATATGCTGAATATTAACCCCTTATCAAGTGTCTCATTTCAAATATCTTTCCCCATTCAGTAGTTTGTCTTTTTGTTTTGTTTATGGTTTCTTTTGCTGTGCAAAAAACTCTTTAGTCTGACATAGTCCCATTTGCTTATGTTTTCTTTTGTTTTCTTCCTCAGGATATATCCAAAAAGATATTGCTAAAAGTGGCGCCTACATTTTCTTATGGGAGTTTTATAGTTTTAGATCTATCATTTAAGTCTTTAACACATTTTGAGTTTATTTTTGTATATGGTGTTAGAAAGTGGTCCAATTTCATTGTTTTGCATGTATCTATCCAGTTTTTCCAGCACCACTTATTTACCCATGTATTTACCCCATTGTATATCACTGCCTCCATTGTCACAGATTAGTTGATTGTATAGTATAGGATTTATTTTTGCGCTCTTTATCATATCCATTGACCTATATATCAGTTTTTATGCCAGCACTATACTGTTTTGATTATTATATTTGTAGAATAATTTGAAATCAGGAAGAGCAATATCTTCTACTTTGTTCCTTCTCAAGATTATTTGGCTATTCGGGGTCTTTTGTGGCTCTACATAAATTTTAGGATTAGTTGTTTTAATTCTGAGAAGAATGTCATTGGTATTTTAATAGAGATTGCATTGAATCTGTATATTACTTTAGGTAGTAAGGACATTTTAACAACATTAATTCTTCCAATCCATGAGTAAAGGTCTAGCCTTCCATTTATTTGTATCTTGTTCAATTTCTTTCTTCAATGTCTTATAGTTTTCAGAGTACAAGTCTTTCATCTCTTTGGCTAAATTTATTCCTAGGTATTTTATACTTTTGTATGCAATTGTAAATGGGATTGTTTTCTTAATTTCTTTTTCTGATTGTTTGTTATCAGTGTATAGAAATGCAACAGATTTCTGTATATTGATTCTGTATCCAGAAACTTTACTAGTAATTTATTAGATCTAGCCAAGATAATTTTAAAACAGAGGGAAGAAGAGGAAATGGAGGATTGTTTATCCTACCAGATTTCAAATTTATAAAACTCTCATAATTAAAGCAATGGATATTGTTACTGGGCCAGATGACTATGCCAAATTAAATGGATTTTTAAAAATCTAAAAATAGGCCTATGTTTATTATAACTTGTTAGAGGATGAGTTTACATTATACATTACTGGAGAAAAGATAACTATTCAATATATGGTGCTGAGACAAAAAAATCACTAAATGGAAAAAAGCAAAATAACATTCTCAAGTTGTACTTTATTTACACAAATATTCCAAATGTATTAAAGACTTCCATGAGAAAAATAAGGTACAAAATGCACAAACCATAAATGATAATATTGATTAATTTCTTTACATCAAAAAAACACTATTGATTATAAAGGTAAGTCACAGATTTGGAGAAGGTATTTGCAAAAAATAGAGATGACAGAGGATTAGCATCCCAAACACATAAAGAACATCTTATCTCCTCCCCACAAGAAAAGAAACACATATGTCTTCTATCTGTCTATCATCTATCTATCTATCTATCTATCATCTATCATTTATCTATCTATCTCTCTATCTACCTATCATCTATCTATCTATCTATCTATCATCTACATACCTACCTACCTACCTACCTATCTACTTATGAATCAGAGAAGAAAAACAAATGGCCAATAAACATGTGAAAATACGATCAACCTCACTCATTGCCACTCAGGAGACTATATTCATATCAGTAATTTGAAAAGGGGAATTGAATATAAAGAATTAACTGGTGAAATGTGGTTAAGTACTAAAGAAACTAAAAAGGACTCTAAGGGTATAGTAGTGGCAAATACAAATACTACCTCTATACTGATGGAGAATGAACAAGGAAGGACTTAGGGACTCAGAATACTCTGCCTCTCTTTTCTCCTGAAGCTGCCAGTGGGAAGAAACTTGCCAGAAGCCATAGGCTGGAACTGATCCACAAAAGCAGCGAGCCATGTAGCTGGGGAGCTGGCCAGAGGGCATGGGTAGGCTGGAGCTGGACCATACAGGCCACTGAGATGAGCATAAGCTCTGAGGCATTTTGCATATCAGTTTGCTGGCTGCTGTTTTGGACAAGAAAAGCACAGTGGATTGAGACAGGAATGCATGCCCCTTTCTCTGGCTATGGCATTGTACTCCTTCCAGTGACCTCGACTGACAGAGCCTAACACAGCGGTTCTCAACCTGTGGGTCGCGACCCCTTTGGGGGTCGAACGACCCTTTCACAGGGGTCGCCAGGTACTCGTATGTGGGCGTATCTGCATGTGGGCCTGGAGACGGATAGAGGAACGGTGTCTCGGTTCCTAACACCATCGAAAATAAGTGTTTTCCGATGGTCTTAAGCGATCCCTGTGAAAGGTTGAGAACCGCTGGCCTAACAGAAAAGGACAAATATTCACAGGATACAATTCCAGTATCACAGGGCAGGACTAAAGGGGTAGATATGGAGCTGAGAGTCAGTAAATTAATGACTGGCAGGGAGGTAATCAGAAAAAAGCATATTGAATAACAAGGGGATGCTACTGACAAAACTTAAACAGAGGTGAAAAAACAAAGTATTGTCAAGGATGTGGGGTAATGTGAGTAATCGCATATTGCAGGTGAGGATGTAATCAACAAAGCTATTTTGAGTAAAATGTGGCAATTTTGAGCAAAGCTGAGGATGTGCATACCTTGTAGTCCACAGTGCTACTTCTAGGGACATGCAGTGGAAGAGGCCTGGCACATGTGTACAAGGAGATGTGTGTGATGACATCTGTTTCACATATGTTTTTAAAGACCAAAAATTGGCACGACCTGAATGTCTACCAATAGGGTATTATATAATAAATTATGGCATTTTTCAGTGGTATTTTGACTATTTAGTAGTTTAAGAGGATGAATATCTATAGGTGTGAATGTTGATAATTTTCAAAAACAATGTTCAGTGAAAAAAAGAATTGTGGAAAGCCTCTTTAATACGACACCATTTATATAAATTTAACAAACATGCAAAATAATACTCTATCGGGGATTAGTATATTTCCTGTAAGGGCCCAAATAGTACATACTTTAGGCTGTGCGGGCCATATATAGTTTCCAGCACATATTTTCTTCTTGTTTTCAACCCTATAAATATATAAAAATTGTTCTAACTCATGGGCCATTCAGAACAGGACATGGCAGATTAGGCACTCAGTGTATACATTGCTGACCCCTGCCCTATATCGTTTATGAAAACATGGACAGGAAGGCCATACATCAACTTCACCATGGTGGCCACTTCTCATAAGGGAAAGATAAAATCAAATTGGGAGATTATGGTAGAATGCTAATATTTGCTGACTTTGGGGATGAGTGCATGGATACCTCCATTACTGTCCTCCGTATTTTTTATATAGGCAATATAATTCATAATTAAATGTTACTTGAGAAAAGTGTAATAAAAACAATGGGCATACATAATTTTCAGATGAGGACCAGTGAATTGTAAGTATAATCTATTTGGAATAGGTAATGGAGACTTGTTTTTGTATTAATTTTGTATTATTTATATAAATACCTATATTTAGAATTGAAGCTGTAAGTATGTCTCATTTGTAATATTGATTTGTTATTGTTTTGCATCGTATTTAGGAAACGATAAGGAAAAAGCTATTCAAGAAAACAAAACATGAAGCAGGTAATAATGTGTCCTAGAGATAAAAGAGAAAATTTTCTGAGGCAGATATTGTCTTTGGGATGGAAAAAAGATGAGGAAGGCACAATATCAGAGAAATCAACCTTTTAAAATGGTGCGTTTAAATTTTGAGGCATTATCTTCATAAATAAGGCCCATAACATGGATTGGGATATAGAAATTTTTTTCTTATTCTTAAATTCTTATTGGAAGCAGTAATACTTGAGTTACAGAGTGAAAATCATAACATTTTATTTGACAGTGGTAGCTGTCTGCATTTAAAACACCTTGGAATGCAGTGGTTGCTGTTATTGGTTTGGTAATGATAAAATTCAGGTCACAGAGAGCAGTGCTTTACAGAAATGCCAAGGAGATAGTCTTAGCCTGTTTCCAAATGGTTGGAGTACTTATATTGCTGTTCTGTCTTTGTTGAAGGTCACAGGACATCCTTTCCTTATGTGTAATACAATGTAGTTTAACATTAAAAATGAGTGGTCTTCTTTTTAATTTTAACTTACATACCATTTTATTGCAGTATCTGCCAAGGAGGCCATTTTAAAAGTATTTTAAAAAATATGACCAAACCCAAAATGGAGATCATTATCCAAAGGCTAGCATGCATTCAAAGAGGTCAAATGTTCTTTAGAAACGTTAATTAAAATGTGTAGCTCTCTAGAGAACTAAATAAATATGTTTTTTCCCTATTGAGCAGTATTCTTTACCAAGAAGAGGGTTGTTTTGGTGTGAACCTTAGCTCAGAGTCAAATGGTGAGTCATTATCTAGGATGTAGAGAAAACTCACGGTTCTCCTTCCCACTCTCTTGAGCGACTGTGGCACAAATAAGTGTCTAAGTGTTAATTAAGAAAACAAACTAATAAAGCTTAAATAAGCAAATAGCAAAGAAACAAAAAGACAAATGAAATCTAGAACTAACTATAACAACATCAATTTTGGAATAAATGTCTTTTACTTACTCATAAGTTTCTCATCTAGTTTAACTACTACTGTCCTATTAACTCTATAGTCTTGATTTCCGAGTATAGTTTGATGATTACTGTTAAGTATTTCATATGCATTCTTAGTTTATGACATGACACATAGAAAACATCTTTAACTTTGGGGGAGAAACTTGCTCTAAAAATAGAAAGTTTGTTTCAGATGATGAAACAGGTACTACATCTACCAATGTAAATGAATTGCTCTCTAAAAGCATGTGTATGGTTATGTTCACAGTGACAATCATCCTTAATAAGGAAGTGTAACAGTTTCCATAAACACTTGAATGTTATGATCTTCTAGAGCTTTTAAAAATGCAGATAGTTATATTTTAGGATGAAAGGGAAAGTTTGTTCAGGTTCTATGGTATATGGTCAATAATCACTCAGTAATATTGTTACTTAGCCAGATTGGTAATTAATCTATTACAAAATTCTAGAGTTGGCAATATAGAATAAGGGAAATATTCACAATGCGTTTTTGGTTGGCAATGGGAGATTTCACAAGGCTCCGAGAAATTGTGATCACCTACTAAAGTTTATGAGCCAGATGAGTTGATTATTAATATACTAAATGTTGTATCAGTAGATTTTGTTTAGAGGATTCATTCAGGAATTTGTTTCTTACAAAGGTGTTAGTATTGTTCCAACCTATTTAAAATCTAACCATAAAATCCAAAGAATAAGTATAAGAAAAGCATCCATGTTAGAGCACCAATTTAGCAAATTTCCCTGTGTAATTAATTTCATGGAATATTGCTGGGTGGGCATATTTCCTCTTCTAGCATTGCCTCCTGGGAATATTGGAAAGACTGGATAGCTACACTTAATGCATGGTTATAATAATAAGTTTAATTAAGATAAAACAACATTAATTTAATGGTTTGACTATGAAGTTGGCAACACCTCTTCCTCTGTGCTGCCAAAGTAGTAATCTCATGAGTGTGTCTGTCAGCTGGTTTAGAAAAGCTGAATGTAGGGAGTTTTCTTTTCAGGCTTCCTTGAGGAAGGTGTACTTTCCTCCAGTATAGGCAGTTTTCTTGTTTACTCAAGGCAATTACTTCTAAACCTCTAGGGACCAATAACATCCCATAGTCACCATCTCATCCTCACACATGCACTGCCTATCTAAAATCTAGATGTATGGGACAAAAAAACAGTTCATGATTTTGTCACAGGATGGGGAACTTCTCACTTTTGACCTGAAGTGTCCATGGTAATCTTCCTTCTCTTGGGTAACTTCCTGAATATCTCTCATTCTGAACCTTTAGTAACTGGCAGAAAATGTTATGGAGTGATGAGAGGGTGTATTTCTCCTAATCAAACATCAGCCACCTTTCTCTAAAGCACTTCCCACAGTGTTGTTGGCACATTAGGCTTTATGATTATTATTATTCATCCAAGCACATTTTGCTAAGTTTGAATTGCTAAGGGGCCTTCAGATGTACAGATCCATCACATGGATATGGAATTGAAAAGCGTCAGTCAACCCCAGCATTTTACTAATTTACTGATTATTGGAACACATGAACCTGTCCAGACTACAGTCTATGGATGGTTGGCACAAATATGACCTAGAATTTAGATTTGTAAAGACACATGGGACTAATTAAGCCCAGACTCATTCTTTTTTCAGGAATGTCCTCTCTGAGATCCTTTGTAGATGAATCTTGCATTAGTCAGCTTTTGCAGTAACATGTAATCCTAAAACAATATATTTATTATTTATATTTTAATATTGGTGACTGTGGTTCTGCTGCATATGTTTTCTCATTACAGGACAAAGCTAAAAAATGTAGCCCAAATTTAGGACATGCTGGTTTTGTGGCAAAGGGAAAAAGCAAGCGATTGGCAGGAAGCTCACAGTGCCCCTTAAAGCTTAGATGCTGTAAAACCTTGCTGTTCAAAGTTTGGTGTGATGACCAGCAGCTTCAATATCAATTGGGAATTTGTTAGAAATACAGCACCTCAAGGCCCCGTCTAGATGTACCAAATATGAATCTTCATTTTTAACAGGATCTTCAAGTAACTCCTAGACACATTCAAGTTTGAGAAACACTGTCGTGCAACACATCCCCTCCTAATCACTGATGAAAACACTTCCTGTGGCCAAGACCAAATGGGTCAGGGAAGTACATACCCATAGAGGAATACTACTGCAAGTTGCATGGAAGAGATGGTCTTCTTTCAGGAAGGGAGAAAAAAACTAGAAACAATAATACACTGCAGCTCTTAAAGCTGCTGCATATATCAAATGAAACTAATTATTTTTTGAGGTAGCCCATTTCTATTGTTTCATATATCTACCAATCTAGCTTTCGTCCATTGATTCTACTTTTGTTCTCTGCAATGAAGAAAGTGTTTACTCACTATTCCATATAACTTATATTTAATGAGTTAAATGCACTGCCTATGCTCTTCTTAAGTCATCTCTTATCCAAGTTCAACAAACCTCCTTTCTTCAGCATTTTCCTTGGATTGTCCAGCCGACTATCCTGGTATACCTTCTTGGTAGACAAGCTACTCAGGTTTGGGAAATTAGAGTTGAATGTGACCCTATAGTATCTGCCCAGCATTGAGAAGAAAGGTGCTATTTAATCTTTCTTTACCAGGACATAATACTTGTATACGTTTTGTATAATCTGTTTGCATCAGGTTTATAGCAGTTGTTCATTCTTGTTGGCTCCTAGTGTGTTTGTGCCTCCATCCTAGAGCTTTTGTGTATCAGCTGCTGTCAAACCATTCTTTTTCCATTCTGCATCCAAGCAATTGATGATTTTAAGTTAGTATTATTAATTCTTATTACTTCTCATAAATTAATCTTGTGATGTTGACTCATCATTCTAGATACTAAAGATTTTAAAATTCCTAATTCCATTATACTATAAATATCCCACCCGGTTTCAGTTCGTCTGTGGATATATTAAGCAAGCATGCATTTGGGGTCTGAAGCTAGTACAATTCTAGAGATTCTCTTTAAGAAAAAGAATGACAGAATACTTTAGTTTTTCAAATTTTACAAAGTCATTGCAAGAGCTCTTCTGAAGGCTTTGAAAATGACCTATGGGCGTGAGGGGCCGTGAACATTAAGTGCCATTAGTTTCACAGCAATTCTGCTGCTGAACTTGGGATATGACATATGAAAAACTGAAGAGTTGAAGTGTCACACAGAGGGCTCCAATACATTTATCAAAAAAAAAAAAGGTAGCTCTAGAATGTTAGTACAGGAAGAAGAAAAATAATATGGGTAGAGAGGATTGAAAAATATGACTTAACCATAAACTAAAATCAGGAGCCTGAGTGAAATGAGCAGTTAAAACAGGATTAACACCCTGTCCTTCCTATATCTTCGAGATTATGAATAAAAATCATAAACCAAACAGGGCTATTAGAAAATTCAATATGTAGACGCTAATTAAGACAACCGTTAGGAATATATATGTAAATAATATATATGTTTGTTTGTGTGTGTATAAATTTTCCTCTTATCTTTTATCCATTTAGAGTTCTGTTATTGAGGTCAACAAATTTCTTGTTACACATGTATTAACTACATACAGTGCAATTTACCCCTTGTCAAAAGTCCATCATTCTAATGCCATAAATTTTTGTCAAAAATACACGTTTCATTTTTTTTTTAAAGATTTTTATTGGGGAATTGGGGGGATGGGAACAGTGCTGGGGAATTGGGGGAAGGGGAACAGACAAGTTGCTGTCGTT
>NW_017732114.1:520560-540280 GCF_001890085.2 Hipposideros armiger
TGTGTGTGTGTGTGTGTGTGTGTGTGTGTGTGTGTGTATAAAATATATACACATATATATATATTATAGATACACATATATATGTGTATCTATCTATCTATATATATGTTTATATATACAGTAAAATGTGTGTATATAATATATATGTTATGTATATTACATATGTGTATAAATATATAAATGTTATGTATATTATATATTATATATATGTATATATATGTGGAAAGAGAGTTAACGACATAAGGAATTGGCTCACATGACTATGGAGGCTGACAAGCCTAAAATCTGCATAGTAGGCTGGCAGGCTGGAAACCCAGGAAAGGGCTGATACTGCAGTTCAGGTCCAAAGTCTGTCTGCTGGCAGAATTCCTTGCTCTGGGGAGGTCAATTTTGTTTTATTAAGTCCCTCAACTGATTAGATGAGGCCGGCCCACATTATGGAGACCAATCTACTTTACAGATTCTACCTACCAGTTTAAATGCTAATCTTATCTAAAAAAAAATACCCTCACAGAAACATCCAGTATAATGCTTGACAAAATATCTGGGCCCTGTAGCCCAGCCATGTTGACACATAAAATTAACCATTACATTTACTATCATGATCATCAACTGAATGACTTGAAAACTCTTATTTGTGTTCCCAACTGTTGTTCGCTACTTGGGACTTTGAAGTCTTGTGAACTATAATATGTTTCACATTCCTCCTAAGATTTTTCAATTCCCTCATTATGGGAACAAACCCAAGCTGTCCAAGAGAGTTTGACAAGACTCATGAAGCCCACATCTTGAACCATTTCTACTGATTCACATAGAAGATACAATTTTATTATCTGAAGGAACCAAGAATTCTCTGATGATGCATAAATATGAAAGGAGATGAAGCTGATGAAACAAGATATAGGCTTTATGAGTTTTGTCAAACTCTCTGGGAAAGATTGGATTCATTCTATAATAGGGGGAATAGGCATCTGGGAGCACCTTCCACCATATGAGATGTGATCAAATAATACGGTGAATGTTTAAATTAAACAAAATGTATTACAGTAAGACACACTGCCATTAATCCCCTTCAAAATACTCCCCCTCGCTTCGAACACACTTATCCCATCATTCTTGCCACTTTCTAAAGCAGTTCTGGAAGTCCTCTTTCGTGAGTGTCTTTAGTTGCACTGCCACAGCTTCCTCGATGTCCTGAATCATTTTTGCTTTGGGGAAGAACCAGAAGTTGCACAGTGCCAAATCTTGTGAATAAGGTGTTCAACACTGCCCATATTGAACAGCTGAGGATTACTAACTACCATGGTTTAGCTCTTCCTCTCTGGAGTGGCAATGAGAATCCCCAGCTCATGTCTAGGATTTTCATTAAACAATATAGCCTAATAAGTTTTAGAATGTATATTTATCCTCCAGGGGCCAGACTTTATACTTGTTTTTTAACTTGTGATTTTTTGTTTTATTCTGAATCATATTACTTTAGTCCTTAACCTCTTTATACTGCCTCTGATTTTTTCCACTCCCTCAGAACCATTTTCTTCCTTGCTTTCCTTCCCTCAATCAGTGGGACCTCTTGTTTTTGTGGTGTGCATGATAATTGATGATGTGATTATTCTACTATACTAATTATTGTGCTGGATTATAGTAATATTGATTGTAATATTTGTACATACCAGTTACTAGGTGTTTGCTCTTTGCCAGACACTCTATGAAGCACGTAAGGAATATTGTATCTCTTTTAAATCCTTATATCAACCCCGAGGAGTAGGTATTATCTCCATTGACAGATGAGGCAACCAAGGCAAAAAGAGATTTTGTAAGTGAGTGATTTTAACAACATTAAAAGGTACAATACACAAGAGCAAAATCTTTTTATGCACTGCTTTTTATGCTGACTAGACAGTGTAATTTGTTCTCCACATCATATTATCTTATTTTTAACATGACCACACTGGTCATGAGAGGAACGTTCATTTCTTTAACTGACATGTGCCTGCTTCAGGGGACATCCATGTTGCTCTGTAAAGAGACTTCTGGTGTCTGCCCTGGCACAGACATCAGACCTCTGCTGAGACCATCTCTTTACAACAATGAATTCTGTATCAAATAGATCTTTGTGTAATACCCAAAAATCACTTTCTTTCAATTGCAGGGGACAATCTCCATTCAAACAGAAATTTCAGAGAGTTCACATTGCTTTAAAGGGGTCAGAAAATATAGCTGGGTTTCAATATTCACATAGCACTATACTCTTTACCACCGTATAGTTTAATCTCTGAAGCTGCCTGCTGTGAAGGCCCAGCCTCTGTTGTGTAGCTAAGTGTGCAGTCTCCTGGGCTTGGCTGGCTTACCCTGAACTTGGCTTTATCACTGCCTACGAACTGAACCTTTCTAAGTCTCAGTTTCTTTCTCTGTAAAGTGGGCATCACGATTAAACCTACTTCTTAAAATTATTGTGTAGATTAAATAGAATAATATATGTAAAGCATTTAGTGCTCAATATATGTTAGAAGTCACCATCATTATTATTATTATTTTTTTATGGGGAAATTGGGGGGTGGGAACAGTGCTGGGGAATTGGGGGAAGGGGAACAGACAAGTTGCTGTTGTTTTGTTCTTCAGTCTAGTTGTGGAGGACGTTGCTTCACTGGCCCAAGTTGGCACCATCATTGCGCTCTTCCCGGGCGAGGCAGATCAGTCGCCGGCTTCTGGACGGCCGCTCACTGCGGCTGCTGGCTGTTCACGCTGGCTGCTGGCTACATACAGTAGCCCATGGCAACCCACTGCAGCAGGGGCTGCAGCCTACCCATCGCCGGCGACTCATGGCAACCCAGCTCTAGGTTGAGCTGTTGTTCAGCATCTTAGCTGTAGAGGGCAGTGTCACTGGCCCTCATATGTGGGATCCAAACCGGGGCCCTCTGGCATCCCAAGCCAGTTCTTAAGCATCGCGCCACTCGGTCGGCCCCATCATCATTATTATTAAGAATAGCAATATTCCTATACTCCTTTGTATATGGCATAGTAGTTAAGAGCATGGGCTCCAAAGACAAGTTCACATTTGTTAACTGTGTGACCCTTACCTAACTGCTGGACCCTGAGCTTCCTCATCTGTATAATAGAGATAAGAAAAGCACATACTTCATAAGGCAATGGGAAATGATTTGAATTAGATAATATAAATAACATACTTTCTTAAAAACTGAATAGTTATTGCTATTTGTATATTGCTATTGTTACTCTTATCATGAAGCTTTGCTTCCTGGATTTACCTATCTGTGATCGTTTTCTTAATAAATATACAAACTGTATAATATTTTTTTCAGAAAATAGCACATGCAGAGTTGCATGGTTTATCTAGGGTTCATGTTAACAATGTCATCCATGTAAACAGCCCTACACATATCTTTATTTAATAGGAGGTCGGACAATTAAGTCCTCGAACTCATCCTAGAAAAAGTGCTATATACCTCATTGCTGAATCTCACTATGGTCACCTTCAAAGTACTCCCCTTGGGAAGCCATGCACTGACGCCAGTGCCTAGTCCACCCTTCAAAGCCATTTTGGAACTTTTTCTGGAATGGACATCAGAGCTGTCATTATATTACGCTTGATGTCCTGAATGTCATCACAATGTCTTCCTTGAGATATTTCCTTTATCTTAGGGTAAAGAAAGAAGTCATTGGGGGCCAGATCAGGTGGGTAGGGAGGATGTCCCAATACAGTTATTTGTTTACTAGCTAAAAATTCCCTCAGACAGTGCTGTGTGAACTGGTGCACTGTTGTGATGCAAGAGCCTTGAATTGTTGGCGAAAAGTTCAGGTCGTCTAACTTTTTCACTCAGACTTTTCAGCACTTCTAAATAGTAAACTTGGTTAACTGTTTGTCCAGTTGGTACAAATTCATAATGAATAATCCCTATGACATCAAAAAAAAGGTTAGCAACATCGGTGCAACAAGTTCGCCAACTTAATTGGCAGACCTCGTATATATTTGCATATGATTGACTGGAGGGTGCATATACTATATGAGTGCTCAGGGAGATCAACAAATCATGTTGAGTGAGCAGCAAATCATTCATTTATGTAATCTGAATATTGAGAGCCCTCAGTGTGCCCTGCACTGCTTTAAGCTCTGGCGCTATCACAGCAAATACAGAGGTTCCATTTCAAAGATGGAGGTTTTGTGTATTTCACTGTATGGCAATTTTGGGTTGAGAATATGCTGGGAAAACATGAAAGTGGAAGGAAGTGGCTGGAAAATTTTTAGTGTTGCAATGGTAAGAAAGATCATATGGGAGGCCGAGATGATGATTATGTTACAGGGCGCCCTGAGGAATTGTTCTTTTGAGTCATGAACTGCTGTACCATGTTCCATTAGCAGCTCAGTTTTTGCTTCCCTGTCTCGTCGCTGCAATTCCACCCCTGGCCCTGCCTTTCTCCTTTGTCCATCATTCATGCCTATGGCAATTACTGGACTTCTCACTGCGACTTGAATGTTTGCTTAAATTGTGTCTCGCCTTTGATATTTGTCTGATATTTCATGTGGCAGAGAGAAAGAGAGAGAGAGAGAGAGAGAGAGAGAGAGAGAGAGAGAGAGAGAGAGAGAGAGAGAGAGAGAAGAGAGAGAGAGAGAGAGAAAACAGTTTATCGATCCTTAAGGTTGGTAATTATTGATCAGAGGTAATCTATACAAGAAAGGGGAAGGTAATCAAATACACTGAATATGCTGTTTTTTGTTTGTATAATAACCATCTGAATAGCTTATGAAGATTAATCTGTGCTTAAAGTGCCAAATAAAGTGCACAGTGCTACATGTAGATCATTTTTATTCTCTTGGTGGTGTTTTGTAGGGAATGAGGGTGGAGAAGAAGATAGATTACAAGGTAATGAGATCGTCATCTGAGAGCAGATATGTAAGCTTCTGGCGAGTCAGGGCTGAAAGAAGACTTTTCTTCTTGCCACAGTTGTAAGAAATCCAGGACCAGTGGAAAGGGTCAGAGATGCTCTATTTGGGGGCGAGATTTTTGGGCAAACATGTTTCACAACTATGATTCTATCTTCCTCTGATTTTATCATATTCTTTCCCTCATCTAGCAGTATCCGTTTCCCAAGTTATTTTTCATTCATTTCTTTATATCCTGGGGCATTGGGATATGATGTTCAAAGATGCATTTAATATGTGCTAAGAAGGTTAATAGTGCTGAATGACATCGCTATTGGTCACTCTGATGTGTTTTATGCAGTAACAAAAATACTGGATCAGCTGCTTTTCTCAATTCTTATCTAATTAGCTTCTGTACTTCCTTCCGACCCAACACAAAAGTGATGGATCTTAAAAAGGCTTCTTTTTCTTTTGTAACCCATCTTTACTCCTTCTGAACCTAACGGATATCCCTAAAAGGAAAAATCCATTTTTTTATGCATCTTTTTTTTTTGCTTCAATTTAAGCCCTCCTAATTGAATATGGTAGCATTTCCAAACATACAACATGTCTTCATAAAGCTAAAACTCTGCTTACCTATAATCGTGAAATTGTGTCATGGAACTCACAAAAGTCCCACAGGAAGTAATCAAGCCAAATGGTTTAATTTAACAACAAACATAAGATAAAAAGGAGGTTGAGTGACTGTATATTACCCATATACTGCCCCCAAGTCTAGCATATTGCCAGTCATCAGATATTTTCAGCATGGCCAAGACTCATTGAAAGTCTTGTAAAAAATTTATGGCATAAACTTAGTTAGGGTCTTGGGCTTGGAGTAAGATGGGATGGGTGCAATCTTGGGAAGTCCTAGAATTCTTTCCCTATTCTGTAGTTGACTTTGTAGAGTCACAACTGGAGATGTCCCATCAGGTCTGCCAAAACCATGTTTGTTCTCAGGTTAAAATTATAAAGGATCAAATTACTCAGTGAAATGACTTACTTGGGGCCTTAGATGGCTGACTTGACAGATGGCAAAAATATCTGAAAAATAACTGATTTTTTAAAGTTTGATTTGTAAGATTTGTATATTTTTATGTTATTTTAGGGCAATGCCTTAGAACTTACGATTTTTTTAATACTAGAGGACATAATTTTTTAAAGCAAAATTTTAAGTAAAACTCCAAGTTATCAACAAAGGGCTGTTCTGCCTGAAGTTTGGTCTCTGCTGCTTCCCCTGACACACCTGTGATACATACAAAGAACCCCGGGGCCCTGTAGAGAGTAATTTGAAAGCCACTGTGCTAAGATTGAAATCTCTAATAGGCTACATGAACCAGTGGCCAAGTGGACAGGTTCTGAAGACAGATGAATTTAGGTTCTAATCCTAGCCTTGGGGTTTATTGGAAAAGTCATTCAACTTCCTGTGCTTCATTTTCCTTAGTTCTAAAATGAAGATGATAATATTATCAATGTCATAGGTTATAGGGTTAAATGAGATATTTTAGGGAACCTTAACTTTTTGGTGCCATAAAGCCCTTTGGTGCAATTGAAAATAGCATTTTTTTTTAAAGATTTTTATTGGGGAATTGGGGGAAGGGGAACAGACAAGTTGTTGTCCTTTTGTTCTTCAGTCTAGTTGTGGAGGATGTTGTTTCACTGGCCCAAGTTGGCACACTCATTGCGCTCTTCCCGGGCGAGACAGATCAGTCGCCAGCTTCTGGACGGCCACTCACAGTGGCTGTTGGCCACTCACTGCTGGCTGCTGGCTGCTCACGCTGGCTGCTGGCTACACACCGTAGCCCATGGCAACCCACTGCAGCAGGGGCTGCAGTCTATGCTGTCGCCGGCAACTCAAGGCAGGTTGAGCTGTTGTTCAGCATGTTAGCTGTAGAGGGCAGTGTCACTGGCCCTCATATGTGGGATCTGAACTGGGGCCCTCTGGCATCCCAAACCAGCTCTTAACCAACGCACCACTCGGGCGGCCCAATAACATTTTTTTAATTTATAAAATAAAATATAGAATTATAAAGAAAACCAATCATTTTTAAATATAGTTGTCAGAATATCAAAGATCTTATGACATAGTAATATACATGATTCTTTATACATTATATAACAAGATCTGATGAGGAGTCTAATAACTCATCATTTTGATGTAGTGATGAGCACAAACAAGTATTTCAAGATATCTGTTGTAAGCATAATGTGTGATGAAAATATTAGTAATTTCTATTGAAGGAAATGCTAAATTTCCACTGAAAGATGTGCTAAATGAATTCAGTTAAAGTTAGTGAAAATAGAGATGTATTTTTTCCCATTCAAATTTATGAATTTTATTGAATTTTATTGGCTTCTTAATTAAAAACCCCTTTATTAGAGTGTTTATCACAGTATGTTATAGACTAGGGGTTTAAGGAAAAGTTGTTGTAATTGTTATCATCATCATCATCATCACAATTGTCTTAATTTCAGAAGGTGGAATTATCAATTTCACAATAATGTTTTAAGGTTTTTTACAAAGGACTATAAATAATTAAGAAGTTGAAAATACACTAACAGTATGGAATAGAATATGACAGTATCACTTTTTAATTAAAACCCTCTGTGAGCATATTTTTTAAAGCCAAAATATAAAGGCTTAGAAATATCAACAATTAGATGACCACCTATCTCTAAAGATTTTTTTAATTTATATCTGTTTGACAACTTTTTTTCTTTTCAGCTATAATCCTAGTATATTGTTATTCCCATCTCACGACTCATCTCCACATTTAGTCACATTGAAGAGATAAATATTTTGGCTTTAAATACCAATGAAAATTATACAAATCTCTTCAGAAGACTCTTGAAGTGGCAGCAATAGGAGACTTCTATGACCATTATCCAAATATCCAGTAAAACGTCCTAAAAACTTTTCTTAACCATCTTTCCCTCAAAGACCCATTTATGGGCACTGCTTCCACCAGGCCATGTTTTCTTCCTCTTGTTCATTTATCTTAAGAGTACAGTTCAATAAATTTCTTACAAACTGAATTTACCAAGCACCTAGATGAAGAAATAGACCATTATCCTAAAGTCCCCTCAGGCTCTCCTTCGATATTACCTGATCCAACAAGGGAAGCATTACCTGACTTTTAACAGCTTAGATTCATTTTGCCTGTTTTGTTCTTTTAGAAACATAGAGTACTCTCTGAGTTTGGCTTAATTCAATCCACGTCATGTTTCTGAGGTACATCGTATTAATGCATGTAGTTGAAGTGATTAGCTGCTGAATAATTTTCCATTGTGTGAACATACCACAGTTTGTCCATTTCTTTCTTTATGGGCATTTGGATATTTTCCAGTTTGGGGCCTTTAAGAATAGTGCTGCTGTGAATATCACAGTTCTGGGTCTTATCTGAACATGTGAATGATTTCTATTTGGCATTTACCTATGAGTGGAATTACTGGCTGTGATTGTATAAGCTAACAACACACAGGATGGAATGATCAAATCAGACTCATGTAAATCACAGGTCAAGCTTTATCCCTTAGCAAACTTTACTAAATAATTTCAATTTGAAGGCAATTGAGAATTTCGGAAAGAGCAGAGAGAGGTTTTAGGGCATCAAGGGTGGTTTCCCAGGTCTTGCCTTTCCTTGGCCAGCATGTCCCCCTGGCCCAGAATAATAGATGAGATCTCTGGGTTACACTTGTTGGGTCACTTCACACAGCAGGGGCATTTAAATTGTGAAGCCAGAGAGTTGTGTAGGTTAGGCCAGAGTCTCCAGAGGGCCATTTCTCATATATCCTGGGCTCTTTCTGTATAGGTAATCTTTAACCAGGACACCCTGCCAAGGACATTTCAGATTTAAGGTCACTTTATCCTAGAAAATATCATTAGTCTATTTATCTGTAGGTCTAGTTATGAAGGAGATTAGATTGGATGACCCCACTAACCTTTCTCTCAAGAGCCTCCCTTTGATAAGGGCAGTGAATGGATTAAAACTCAGTAGGTTTAACCCCTTCCTTTTAGCCTGGGCAGCTGTAATAGAAACTGCCAGAGTTTTACAAAGTAGTTTTATTAATTTACTCTCCCAACGCTAGCATATGCACATTTGGATCGTACTACATCCTCACCAACGTTTAATTTCCATTATTATCAATTTGTTTATTTTTCTTTTCATCGTTATGGTAGGTATATAGTGAAATCTCTGTGGTTTTAACTTGCATTTCTTTGATGACTGATGAAGTTGAACAAGCCTTTTCATATCTTTATTGGCTTTTTAGATATCCTCTTTTCAAAATATTTGTTCAGAAATTTTGCCCATTTTCTACTGGGTTTGTGTGTCTTTTTCCTATTCATCTGTAGTTCTTGAAAATATGCAGAATGGGTTTTTTTTTTAAAGATATAATGTATTGTGAATATCTTTTTCCACTGCATGTCCTGCCTTTATACTCTCATGCTAGTATTTTTGATGAGTAGAAATTCTTAATTTTATTATCTAGTTTTCCAGGTTTTTAAAACGTAAAGCCACCTACTAATGACCTTGCAATTTTCTCCACCTATTTGCTCTAATTAGGGGAAAAAAGAACCCAAGGAAGCCTGAATAAAGATGATGCCTTAGAAGAGGAGAGGAGAACTGTAATTGATTTTGCTTCTACTTTGTCCCTTTGACACGGCCACGTAATTCATGTTGTCATACCTTATGCTCTGAAGGGCTGGCCCTGTTACCTTCTGACAGTTTTGGCATTAGAAGGCCTGAGAGTTTTGGGTTTTTCATGGCTCATCAATATCTATCAACAACAACAAGAAAATATTGCCTAATTCTTACTTTCCACATCACAAATGCAGAAACTGTGTGTGTGTGTGTGTGTGTGTGTGTGTGTGTGTGTGTGTGTGTGTGTGTTCTGTACCCAACACTACATGCAGGTACATTCCATACCTGCTTTTGTTCTCTGGAGACAAAGCAGTTTCAAAAGCCTTCAAGAGGGAAATGGACTTTATCACCAACTCCTTACTTCAGCCCCTTCTTAATGATTTACATGTTTGAGCAGCACAATTGTAAGAAGTTTGTTTATAGTGTCTTAAATCTAAATATGTAACTGGCATTTGGCATGGTGAAGTTTTTGGATTTTAGCCATTCTAATAGGTATGTAATGATATATGGTTGTTTTAATTTGCAATTCTCTAATAACAAATGATGTTGAGCATACTTTCATATGTTTATTTGTCATCTGTATATCTCCTTTGATGAAGTGTCCAAAGCTTTTGCCTGTTTTCTAATTGGGTGGCCTGCATTCTTGTTGAGTTTTAAGAGTTGAGGCTAGAGTTGGATAATTGCTCTTTTCTCAAGTAGGCTAAGGAGTTTTTAAATTCTTTTCCCTTGGAGAGTAGCCCTTTGTTATGGAGAAAAACTCAGGAGGTATTTCAAAATGGTTACTGTTCTCCTCCCCCAGGGAGAATCCTAAAGGATTTTTTTTTTTTTAATCTTCACTGTGAGAACCTGATAGTGGGGTTCCTGGAAGTAAAACAATGAAAATCTGTGGACCCCTCCTAAGGCTGGGCCCTCAGATGTTTTCCCACTCAAGTTAGTCTATACACAGCCTCCAGCAATTCATCAAGATTACCCTTTAATTGTTTCTACCAGTTTATGGCTCTATCAGCTTCTGCTCCAAATATACTGACCCCATCTGTGATTCTCTGTATTCATCTTATCTTTCCAGATTATTGAGGTGGCGGTTTGCCCTATGACCCCAGTTCTCTAGTGAGCCCAAGAAAAGTCATTGATTTTCAATTTGTTCAGCTTTCTTCTTATTGTAAGGACCAGAGTAACTACTTCCAAGCTCTTTACATGTCAGAGCCAAAACTGGAAGATCTTTTTTATAAATAAAAATATGTGGAACTTTGTATTTTCTTCTGGATTTGTGACTAGTATAAAATTATGACTACCATAACGTTTTCATAGTTTCTTAGTCAAGATGACTTTAAAATAAAACTGAATATACTTAAAATTAAAGTAGTCAAATCTGAGTGATCCAAAGGCTCGTTTTACTTACAGACTGCCTGTAGCTATGCCTACTCACATTTGCCCAAGTGTCTGATAGAGAGCAATGTTCTTAACTCAAATAAGACTCCCTAACGTGTTCGGGAGTGGGGAGAAAATGAAGAAAAAAAAATTCAAGACCCTCTTTTTCTCTGTTAGATGCATAAGGGTAAAAAGTGAGGGACAAAGTTGAAGCTAATAGATAAAATGAAGTTTTAGGATTGTGGAAATGAATTATATTTTCTCATGCCTCCATTATCAACCCTAATATCAACCCTTGAGTAGGCTATATACAAAATAGGAGTGGAAAGAGTTTGGTGGATATTATTAAGGGAAAAACCTTGCAAAGTGTGAGATTCATTCTCTTCATTTTGTCAAAATTTTTCACTTTGCAATGGCTAGCAGAGTTTTCAAAGCCTCTGTGTCATATTTATCATCAGAGAAGCCTTATTCTTTTCAAGGTTTGAAAGTCTTTTAAAGACCCACTTTTGTAACAATTTGCTTCCACTAAAAAAGAAGGGCTATGCATTTGCATCTGGGATGTTTGTCATTTCCTATGAGTTATATCATGAGATTAAAAAACAAAAATTTTCCTGCATATTATGAGGTGATATCCTTGGAGCATTCTTTCTGAAGATCATAGAAGCTAATTTGGGAGGCAAAAAAAATTAAAAATGCTTTACAAACATTAATGCTTAATTGGCAAAGTATCTCTATGGCTATATTAACAAGAAAGTATCATTCAGAACATTTGTTTCCTAAAAGAACTCTATATGTCAGTTACCTATTGCTGCTTTTAAAAACACCTCAATGTTTAGTGGCTTAAAATCACAAGTTTTTATTATGTTTCATGGTTTCTGTTGGTCAAGGATTTGGGAAGGACTCGACCAGGCAGTTCTCTGTTGGCACCTCTCAGGCAGTTACAGTCCTATGTCCGCAGGAGCTCAAGGCATGTCTGGGGCTAGAATGTCTGCTATAAGGTGGCTCACTCAGATAGCTGGCGACTTGATATTAACTATTGGCCGCAGCTGCTTCTTCCACCTGGGTCTTTCCAATGTGTAGCTTTAGAGTCCTCCTGGCACTCGCAGCTGGCTCCCTTAGAGTAAACAATCCAGGAACCCAAAGGCCCAAGGTGGAAGTTGTAGAGTTTTTTATCATCTAGCCTTGAAATCCCACTACATTCTATTGGTCAAGAGCGCAGTGAGCTCAGCATGGGAGGGTCCTGGGCAAGGGCTTAAGTAGCAAGAGGTGTGGCTCATTAAGAACACCGTGGAGGCTGGCTACTACACGAACATTCATTTCTTAGTTTTAGAGGTATGTAATAATTTATATCACTTTTGATGTGCACTTTTTAAAATTACTTTTCCCCCCACAACAGTTCCTTAGAAGTAAACCCACCTCTGTTATTCACTGTTTTTTATACTTCTACAATTATTTTTATATAGTTGTAATAGTGTCATGGGTTGAATTATATTCTTGTTTTTTTGTCTTCAATATTATTTTTAAAAACCTAAGTGGAAAAATGTTTCACAGTAATAGCAATACGAAAAGTTAGCACCATCTACTCAAATCCAGCTCTGTGTCTGTAAGAAAATAGTCTAGATCTGTATTTCCCAAGAGGTATTCAGTGTGTGAGAAGTTTCAGGGTTCGATACAGTCATGATATCCTGGGTTTCATAAAGTTAAACGTGCCTTCGTTGTCTAGCTGTATTCTTTCACAACATTAGCCTTTAATATTCCACATTCACTGCAGATTTCTAACAGGGCAAAAGAATACACAGAATTTCCCTACATTATTGAATCATGGGACACATTGCCCTTAGGACAGTTTGCATTGGTGTTTCATGAAATATATTTTAGAAAGTGCTAAATATTTTATCCCACCCACATGTTGTCTCTGTTTAAAATTTAGAATTACTAGCATTGTTAAGGTCTGGACCCTTCTGTCTGCCTTCCTGCCATTCGCTTCACCTTGCAGCCGGCATGTTCTTTGAAAATGCAAAGCTCACCCTATCACCCAGCTGCATACAATCTTCAAATAATCTTCCAGGTTTCTTTTTTTTAGGGTAAGATACAATCCCCTTAATGAGACCCTACATGGTCTGGCATCTTCACGTGTGCGCCCTTTCTCCTCTCTCTGCACTCACACTGACCTCTCCGTGTCTATCTGCTATAGCCGTGCCTCAGAGATATTGTGGGTTTGGTTCCAGGCCACAATAAAGTAAATCATCTTTTTTTTGCCAGTGGAGGGTCTTGCCTTCAATTTGTAAGAAGTTAATGCAACATCTGTGAAGTGCAATAAAGCAAGGTATGCTTGTACTTGCTATGCTCTTCCCATCACAGGGATGTTTCATTTGCTCTATCTTCTGCCTAGAACACTTTTTACCTTCCCTCTATATCTGATTAATTACAACTGATTCTTCAGATCTAAGCTCAAGTGTTTCTTGAAATTTCCCTCACTAATATTACTCAATTATAAGCATGTTTAACCCTTTGAAATACTTACAATATTTACAATCTTGTATTCGCTTGTGTTATTTGATTACACATTCTGTCACCTACATAAATTACAAGTTACATGAGGGCAAAGACTTCTTGACTACCATTTTAGATGTGTTCCATAAATACTTTGCAAGTAAATTATTGAGTGCCCTCAGGAATCCCCCTTTCCTCTCTGTCACATCACCATGCTCATTCAGGACTTTATCATTCCATCCTTAAATTTCTGTTGTCATCTCCAGTAGATTTTCTTCATTTCTAGATCTTATGGAACACCACAGCCGACTTCTCTTCCAAAGCTACTGTATTCCATATGCTATTCTTTTACTGAAATACTTTCTGTGGCTGTCCCATATTCAGAGCAGGGTTTGCAAACCCAAATGCTTTCAGGTGAAGTAAAAGTGGGAAGTATTTTGCTTCTGTTAAAGCCCACAGACCACCAGTTTATGACCCTATTTTATAATGTATTTAAAGAAGATGCCTGTATTCCTTTGTTTTGTACTCAGGCCACTCTTAGATCTGAATTTAAGTGGCATCTCCAGTTCTAATTTGTTTTAACTGCTATATCAAAAGCAGCCTCTCTGCTTACTAACCCCTGAACAACTGCTTACTTTCACCCTAACTTTCAGATACCTGTGTCCCTGGTCACCACATTTCCTTAACTCAGAGTCCTCTTCTTCCAGATTGACACCTTTCAGGTCCTTCAAAGGCAGAAACATTTTCTATATCCCACATCACTGCCCCAGCAGTGCTATTGTAAATAACACAAATATTAAAGTGAAATGATATGTTTTATGTATTTATAATCTGTAACAAAATTATTAGTGCTATTTGCATCTCTTATTATCCAAAATAGTCATTTAGTAAGTGTATAGTAAATGTTTGTCAATTGCTTTAACAATCAGCAGCAGCTATCATTACCAGGTGAAAAGGTAGAAAAAAAACTCCTTGGAGCATTACTTGTTGGACTGAAGTCACTCTTGAGATTAAGACTTGATCATTTTTATGTGGGTGCTCTCTTTTAAATGAAGCCATCAAATCAAATTTCATTTTCCCTGTTATCAACACCGGTATGTATTCATTTAATGAACTGTGGTTAGGAAACTATAAAAGTTAAAAAATAAAATAGCTCAGGAAGAAAGTATGGCAAAAGGGGCTGCCATCCTATCTCATGCAAAACAATGAAGAAATTACTTATGTTATTTTTGCTGGTCCCAGGAAAACAGATGTTTAAAATGAATTTGAGGTAGAACATTGTGAAGGATGATGGTCTAGAATATTTAGGAAATATTAGAGCAGCAAACGTATTTCCAAGGAAAGTGCCACAAAAGTCCTGGAAATAATCCAGTAGTAACACATTTTTTGAGCTTGGTTGTCAGTTCCACCAGTGATTGAATGAGATCTGAAAAGTCTGATGTGCTGTGGAAGAAATGCAGCCATAGCAGAAAGTAACATGGAGTCAGTGCTTTGATGTTACTCTTGGATCCTACAGTAGAATTATTGCACTAGAAAAACTCACCATGAGGAAATGACTAATATATGTTGCCTGTTTTTATTTAATGTGTGTTCTTATACTTTATTTAGAACAACCACAATCTTTTAATTTAGAGCAGAAAAAATAGTTTTATGAATAGAGATAACAAGTTCTTGGAATTTATCTATGGCTGTGTATGTAGCATTGAGCTAGTCATTATGAATCTCTTCGTTTCACACTCGGAAGTAAGCACATGAAAAAATTTTACCAGAGAAGGCTCTTAAATTCTGAGATTTTGAAATTGAAATTTTATATATCACTTCTGTTAATGGTAACAGTGAGACAGTGTATATATTTATAAAGAACCTATGAAGTCTAGCATTCTTCTTGTATAGTTCATATGAAATCTGTATCTGTATAGTTCATATGAGAATTGTATGTTATACAATTCAAATTATTATGTATGATGTTATTGTTTTTTGATATGGGTTCTATTTTATTGATTTTTGTACCCAAAAGGCAGCATCTCTATGTCCTTGCATTGATGCAGAATAAATTATAATTAATTTCCACTACCTTTCTCCCTACTGGCAGCTTGTCTGAGAAGAACAAGGCCCATGTACTACAACAGAACGAACTAGGAGAGTGTCTCAGGAGGGAGAATTGCTGATCACACCCTGCAAGTCCCTGTAAGTAATTTTAAAGGCTTCAGTTTTATTTTGTGAGATTGGAAATCACTGGAAGATTCTGAACAGAGAGGCATCATCTGATTTTCATTTTTAAGAGACTGCTTAGGCTGAGATGTTGAAATTGTGAAGTGGCTAAGGGTGGAAACAGAAGGCCAGTGAGGAGCTAATCACAATAATGCAAAAGGGAGGGGCCGGTGGCTCCAGCTGGTATTAGTGAGGGACATGGTGGGTGTGGTCAGACCCTGGATAGATTTTTAAGGTGATGTCAAGAGATTCCCTGGATTTTTCTCATCCCAGATGACTCTTCCACTGGAAGAGTAGACCTGCAAAGTGTATCAGAGAGGAGGAGGGCTCACCCAGGTTTCAAACTGCCCATTGGCCAAGGAGGATGAGGACTGAGAAGTGACAATTGGTGATGTGGATGTTATAGGTGCCCTAAATAAGAGCAGTTTTGGTAAAGTTGGACATAAAAGACATTGGAATGTGAGAATGGAAAGAGGGCAATTGGAGACAGTGTAGACCACGCTTTCAAGGAATTTTGCTCTAGGAAAGCAAAGCAATGTAGTGCTACTTGGCAGCAGATAGAGAAAGGAAAAATGGCTTTTTTATTTTAGTATGGCAAAAATAACTACATTTATATGCTAATAAACTAGCAGAGAAAATGTGTTGCTGTAGGAGAGATGGAAGAGAATTGCCAGAATGAGGTCCTTGAGTAAGAAGGAAGGGATGGAATCCCATGTTCACGAGGGTGGGCTAGTTCTAGATGGATGTAGGTGAGGAGAGCTCATCTCTAGTAACAGGCAAAAAGGCAGAATATGTAGGCATAGATGCAGAGAGGGATCTGAAAGTTCTCTTCTAATTGCTTCAATTTTATCAGTGAACTAGGATGCAAGGCCAGCAGCTGAAAGTGAATTTGGGATGATTATTGTATCCATTAATGGATATAGCCTGGCAGATGGTGATGTTGTAGATCTCAGAAGGTTAGGTCAGGCTGAATCAGGTCTCCCGCCAATGCCTGAACATGACTGGAGAGTAGGAGGAGGTGAGCAGAGAAATCTGAGTCTAAATTTGAACTATGCAGGACATCAAGACCCCAGCAAAGTAACCTGGGGCTCAGGATATGTATTGATTGTGGTGCGATCTGGAAAACATGCCAAAAATGAAGGCAAACCATGGGGGAACCCTAAATAAAGAGTGGACCCAAGTCTGTGTGTATTTGAAGCAAAGAACACATCCTAGCGACAGCTAAACCCAGCAGAAACACTAGCTCCTTATCCTACTTCTAATATTCTGCTCCGGTGCTGGGAGGCTGATCCAACACGTGAAAGCCCTTTGTTGCCTGGAGTTTGAGATTGTTGAGATGCACAGAAAGTTGCACCATTCAGCTTGTTTTTTAGGCCATCTTCATAATGTCAAATGGTGGAATCCTATCAATTATGTTACCGTTTTGTCCACACAAGCGTGTAAATTTAAGCAAACAAATGAATGCTAGTCTTGTTCCAGCATGGTTTCGGTATGTCAAAATAAAACAGTAATTTCTAAGTGCAGCATAGTAAAATGTTGTGATATGTATCCCTTTTAAACAATTCAAATGTTTATATACACGGTAACATGTTATTCTGTGAGGCATATACCATCATATTAACTGAGAAAGCTGGGTCAAACAGAAGTAAAATCTCCAAGTTCACAAAGTGGTGGAGTGACAGATTCAGAACTCGGTTCTGCTTTGGATTCAGAGAACACTTAAGTTGCTGTGTGCGAGGCACCCTGTTGGGCAGTTTGTTTTGGCCTCCTGATTTCCAGCCCTATGCTCTTTTTTAAAAAAAATATCATCCTGAGAAAGCTTCTATCATCAAAAGAACTATTTTTGGTTTATGCTAAGTAATGTGAATGTTCACACCTTGTATTCATCAATATGCTCCTATTTTTGCTAAGTGATTTCAACTTAAATGTGCAAACATCTTCACAAAGCGGAGCTATAACTATTTCTCCTGCAGAATTCCAATGCCCATGTTCCAATCCTTTTGTTTAAGATATTATTTTTCTGAAAGAGTCTTTTTTAAAATGGGGACTATTTTCAATTTGCTTGTCAATGAAGAAAAGTGTTGATGTTGTTGGTAGTAAGACAATACCAGTGAATTCAAGTGCTGCCTTTTCTCCAATGAATACTGTTTTTTAACTTCAGACAAGTGTGCGTAGCAGAAAAATACGAGGCAGTGAGACAACTGTGCCATTTTTGCACATGCATTCATCTTGTAGGCAGGTGTTTATAGCTACTTTAAATGAGTGTTCAGATAATATGGTGCATTTTGTCATCACTATGCCAGAGCACGTAATCAGACTCAAGAAAGAGATCTGTACTTAAAGAAATCTGTCAATAAGTTGACAAAGCTGATCTCTGTAAAGAGCTAATGGGCTTGACTCTTTTAAGTGCTTGCTTGGGAGAGCATTATGAAGACAAACCGTCTAACAATGCCAGTGGCAGTGCAGGCTAAAGCTTCAATTATTTACTGTACTAGTATTTTAAGATCAATATTCCTTTAATTTATACAGTTTGGAACCAAGATAGGACTTTACATCTCAGTATTTCATTCTAGTATCTGGGCAAGGTTGTTTTTTAAGACGAATGTATGTGACTATTTGAGAATTCCATCATGATGTGAGAAACGTGGCATGGGTGATAATAAAGCATGTGTATATATTAAAGGTCTTTCTTTAGGAAACATGGGGCCAGGAATTGGTACACTTGTTATGTTCTAAGTGTATTGATCAAGTTCTTTGACTTTCCTTTGCCTAAACTTGTTGCTTTTCTGAAATCATAATGGCTTCTTAATAGAGCAGTGCAAGTACCAGTGGGCATAGTTACTTTAATAAAGAGCTTACACATTAGAGGAACTCTCAAAGGAATTGTTCAGAAACATGTATTTAAAAGAGGATTTTCAGTTCAAAAATCTAAAACTAGAATTGAGTTAGCAGTTTCATTGCTAAAAAAGATAATTTTTATTGTTTAAAAAAAAAAACAAATATTTTCCCTGGGGCTGCCCCATTGCTCCTACCTCATTCCTTTAAATTTTTTATCCTGTTTTACATTAACTTTATTTTTAAATAATCTTATGTTTCAAAAATCTAAAAAATATAAACAGGTATACATTGAGAAGTTTTGTTCCTACCCTAGTTTCCTTCCATCCCCAACAAAGGATAGTTATGAAAAAGAACCTTTTTTATTGATAATATTTGTTGGGCATCTCTAAGCTCTCCGGGGTGCAGCCTTCCTTCTCAAAGGTGAATCCATTCCAAGTGAAGCTAAGTAAAGCCTTTCTAGTTGTATCACTGAATAATTGCTATAAACACAATGCAGGCAAAAACTATAGAAAATATTCATATTTCTCTTCCCCCTTTGTCTGTGTAACACATACATATATCAGCTCCAACAGTGGAAAAGTCCACTTTTCTATGGATTTGTAAATACAACAAAATTTCCCTGTATGTGAAGTGATTCAATAGTTCAAAGACAGAAGACAAGTGAGACAAAATGTCCCCTGTGGAACTGACTTCTTCAAGAAAAATGACAAAGTTAAAAAAAAAAATCAATTACTATATCTACTTAACAAAATTCAAGACAATATTGCATTTATATAAACGGAAGCATTATAAGCTAGAAAGCTTTAATTTCAGGTAACTCATGATGACTGAATTTGAAAAAAACAATTGAGTCATGAAACAGCAGGTTAGTAGCACAGAAAACTGCTTCAGTGAATTAGAAGAACAGTTCAAAAAACTATCAGAGAACCCTGGGAATAAAAGAATAAGGTATAAATGACATGAAAGATAGATCCAGGAAACCAAATGTAGGTATAATAAATACATTAGAATGCTTCCCAAATGCTCAAGAGTATAATAACCACATGGACATATTTAAAATGCTGTGTTCTGTGCGCCTTCCCCAGGGGTGCTTGTTCTATATGTTGGGGGTTGGACTTACGTTTGTCTAGTTTTCAAAATAAGAACATGTAATAATTTTAATGGTGTGGATATTTTGGGAAACACTACCAAAAATGAAGGGAAGAAACCCAAACAAACCAATAAGACAAAAGGAAATTTAAAAATTGTG
>NW_017732114.1:540920-556109 GCF_001890085.2 Hipposideros armiger
CTTGATAGAGAAATATATGTTAAAATATAATGAAAATTTAAGGGTGACTACCAGTTAGCTGAATACAGGGCACCTGGAAAAAAGACATCTCCCATACCTCATTGCAGGTAGGTGTGGCCATATTGTTAGATACAGAGAGGAAGAAATCCAGTTAGGAGAAACACAAGGAGGAGCCCCAAAATCAGTACACAAATTTCTCAAATCCTTGGCTGACTGCAGTAGTGGGGAATAAGACTCCAAGTCACCCCCAGGGGAAAACAGCAGCTGGAACACCAAAAGGAAAAAAAAAATTGCACAGAGATTTTTAGCAGCTATCAGGATACTGGAGAGAGAGTTTGGAGTCTAATTCCCATCAGTTTAATGGTATTTGGAAAACACCTCAAGCTTTCCATGGAGCCAGGAGGACCATAGCCTAGGAGCAAGAACCACATTTCAGGAGTAAAGGCAATACTGAAATGGACCTGCTTTAACGAATTCTGAAACCACACCTCCACCCAGTTAAGGCGACCCTCCACTAATTTAACCATTTGCTGGAACAAAACTCGGTACTTTTCAGAGGAAGAAACAGTTTCATCCTAGAAGCCAAAAGGGCAAATAGCTAAACAGGATGGAATAGCTTAGGAACAAACCCAGTAAACATACTGTATTAGTACAGCAGATCCTCGAATAACATCATTTCATTCAATGTCATTTTGTTATAACATTGAAAAACAAACAAAAAAAGCCCAGAAATCAATTCCCCACTGGGCCACTCTGTGTAGCGTTTGCATGTTCTCTCCATGTCTGTGTGGGTTTCCTTCAGGACTTTGGTTTCTTCCCACATTCCAAAGATGTGCATGTTAGGGAATTGGCGTGTTGAAATTGTCACATTCTGATTGTGGGTGTGTGTGAGTGGCCCTGCAATGGAAGGGTGTCCAGGGTTGGGCCCCACTTTGAGCCCTGAGCTGTCAAGATAGGCTAGGGCCACCCATGATCCTGATCTTGAATAAGCAGTTTGGGAAATAATTATCTTACTTGTTTTTATTGATCTTTCTTAATGTATATATAGCTCATATTTATTTCAATGTTTAATATTAGAAGTGTCAAAACACTTTATTTAGAAATTTGGTGTTTTTGTGACCAGAAGTATGCCATAGGTACAAAACTTTTGTTTGTATCAATTAGCCTATGGTAAAATTTGTTTCATTATAAGTCATTTAGCTTAAAGTTACAGTTTCCAAGAACTCATCTGTGATGTTAAGTGAGGACTTACTATACTAGTTCAGTTGCACTTCATTGGAAATTTTTTTAAAGAGACTCTCAAGATAACAGTAGCTTAAAAGCTGTACAATGTATGTTTAGTATACAACAAAAATATTTCTAGACATAAGAACAAAAAATAGTTCACAGTCAAGAGAAAAATGATTTATAGAAACAAAAGACCACCCAAGTAAAATTAGCAGAAAAGGACTTTAAAATAGCTATGATTGATGTATTAATGAATCTACAGAAAAAGATGTAAGTAATGAGAAGAAATTAGGAAATTTCAGGACAGATATAGAAAGTAAAAAAAACAAATGGAAATTCTAGAACTAAAAAAATACAATTTGTAAAATAATTTAATTGTATGATATTGGCAGGTAGCAAGATTTAAATGTAAAAGACCGTAATTTTTATGTAAAAACAAAATATTGTTATAAAATATTTAAAGTAAAACCATATGATTTTATACAAATACGTAGGTAATATTTTTATTATCTTGAGGTGGAGGTAGCCATTCTCAACATGGTGCTAAGTAAGTAAACTTTTTAAAAAAAGAGTGAAAGATTTCATGAAATAAAAAGTGTTATTAAAAAATGTTAATAATCGCCCCAAATTAAATACAAACAGGAAAAAATATTTGTAGCATATAGGTGCTACTGTTTTGAATATAAATAGGTCAATTAATAAAGTCAAAGTTCTAATAGCAAAATGGGCAAAGGTCAGGAAAAAGAAACCTGTAAATAAATACAGAAGGCCCGAAAACATGGAAAATGTTCAATCTCAGCAGCAATGAGAGATACAACTGAAAACAAAGGAGCTGCCATTATTTGTCTATCAGATTAACACGTTTATCAAGTTTACAAAATACAGTAAAACCTTGGATTGTGAGTAACTTGGTTTGCAAATGTTCTGCAAGACAAGCAAACATTTCTATTAGGTTGGTGCAAAAGTAATAGCGGTTTTTGCCATAACTTGTAACGGCAAGAGCCGCAATTACTTTTGCACCAGCCTAATACATTTTAACTTGATAAACGAGCGATGTCTTGCAATATGAGTAGTTTCTTTCCTGAACAAATTATGTTCGCAAACCGAGGTATTACTGTAGGTTGACAGCAATGTTGGAAACTGGGCAAACATACAATGCAGTTGAAACGCAAGATAGTACAACTTTTCTAGAAGGCATTTTGTGAAATATGAAAACCATTAAATGTGGCATTCTCTTTGACTTATTTTAATTCTAGAAATGTGTCCCCAGGAAAAAAATGTGAAACTAGATATAGAATGACAGACATGTGTATTTATAATTCAAAAAGATGGAAATAGTCCAAACACCTAAAACAAAGGTCAGTTGCTAACTTATGCTTCAGTTTTATGAGTAAAGCCATTAACAATCATAATATAGATATATATTTCTTGCTATGATACCTGTAATATGTTGTGAAGAAAAGCAAGTTGCAAAACAAAATGCATAATATAATCATACTCTTGTTAAAAATTTACATTAGACATATTCATACACGTATATATGTTTGTATAGAAACAAGTCTCAGGTAATATGCATCAAAATAGTGAGTATGGTTATCCATGGGCATTAGAATTCCAAGTGATATTTTTTTATTGTGTATCTGGGTTTCCTAATCAAAATAATGCAAGTTAAAGACAGTTTCTGTTGACATTTTATTCCCCTCCTGTGTTTTGTCTACATTCCCTGTTGTACATGAGCTTGTTGAATAAATAATCTTTAGAAAAAATGAAGGGTTACTGCCATGTAACGATTAACACTAGAGTTGAGCTACGTTTTGGGTTAAATAAGTTTGTGTGGGCTGGCACATCCACCATCTATAAAGCTGACAGGAGGAGAAAATGGATTTGGGGCTCCAAATCACATTCTTCAGAATAAAAGGTATTATAGGATAGGAAGTTCTCGTTCTGTTCTAGTCACTCTGTCCCTTTGGCAATCATTTGCTCTTTGGGGCCATTATGAGTGTGAATAAACAAGAGACAATCTGTGTTCAGACTGTGAGTGGCAAGTTTAATTTAGACAATCTGCAAATTTGAGAAAAAGATTCCATCAACTCCCCCTGAGCTCTTTTTTTCCCCCTCAAGTCAGTTAAAACTCTTCCAGTCTTTCCACAGCCCTGCAGTTAGGCTCAAACCTGTGTACACAGAGCTCTCTTGGCATAATTCAGCACCGGCATCCAGTGGAACTCAGTCAATTGTAAGCCCTCAAGAGCTCGTTTTAGAATCGCATCTTCGGTTTCCTGGGTGATGTAGACATCTGCACTCATGTGAGAACAATATACAACTTTGTTACCAGAAGTGTAAGCTACTTGAGTTCTGTACAGGAAGGAAGAAGATCAGAACCTGCATAGCATTTAGATTAAGCTTCTTGGGAAAAAATGTAGGGAATTAAACTAGGGATATAGTATATTACACTGAAATATTGAAATCAATTGTCCGTAGGGGCAGTGTAATCAAAGCCCAATGAAGGAGTAAACCACTTTCTTCATTCCCCAGTTTGAAAATAAACCTCTAGTAGAAAATCACAGGTCCCTTTGAGCTATTGGGTTAAATTTTAAAAAAATTATTGTTATAGGTATTCCTTGCTTTGTACAGTAGTGCAGGAACATTAAGTGACTATGAAGCTGAAACCATGCATAGTGATCTTAATAAATGGGAAAAAAGTATGATTCTGTGACCATTAGAAATTGTTGTCAAAACATTAACAACCCCCTTACTTTTGGTTTTAAGTATATAGAGAAATGTTTTCAAATACTAAAACTAATATTTAACACACTGTTATTTAAAATATTAGAAACATTAAAAAATTAGTGTTTCATTTATTTGGGGAACAAAAACTTATCAAGGGTAGTCTGAGTGGTGATTGCCTTATTGTGGTCATATAAGTTATGCTATAAACTGAGCATTTTCCCATGCTTTGGCCAATTGTCATACTCCTAAGCTTGCATTTTATCCTTTTCCTTTTAATGTTGTAAAGTTTTTGCCAGCTTTGCTTCCTCTGGGACATTGTCATCCATTTCCTCACAACTGCTAGTTTCACCTTGATTGTTTTCTGGAAACATGTCTAGAGCCTCCCCAATGGTGGCAGTGTCAACATTTCCACAGTCAGTTGTAACTGCATTTGGGGGCCATTAAAATATCTCTCCCTGTGTTATCACTTTGGGTCTCTCTTCTTTTTTGGTTTCTTTACTTTTCCTCTCTTCAACTATCCGTTTTTGTAATAAGTCACATGGATTGATAACTGAGAGATAAAGAGGCAACATAAGAATTACATTCTTTCCTCTGTGTGAACTGAATGGAGATACGCAGTGAGCGATCACTGACAGACTTTGAAAGAAGTGATGTGATTGGTTGCTGATCATGAAGCACATTTGTTATTTGGTGATGTGTGGACTGAATTGCTCCTAGTAAGTTGTTACTTTATGCAGTTCTTCACAATCATTATGACGTGGTAACTGAAATTTGAACTGTGTTGTTGGGGGACTGCTGTTATTTAATAAAGCTGTGGTAACTAGAATTCTTGCAAATTGAGAATGGCCCGTACTAGATCAGAATTAGGTCCTCAAAACTTAAGAGGAGACATAGTTCTATGGGGAAAACCCAGAGCTGCTTCTGAACTCCTGGTTGTGTAACTCTTCTGAACAATTTTATTTATAGCTGTGAGTTAAACGACAAATCATTTTGATGGCAGCACAATTGAAAAGACTCATTGGCATGAATAGAGCTGATGCACATGTGGGTCTAGCTGATGTGGTCCAAAGCTGTCACTCAGAGCTGACCTATTGGCAGATTTATAGGGATAGAAGAGTTGTTTGTCTCTGGGTAATGAGAGGTAAATAAGGAAAGGTGGAAAAAATGGTGGAGCATTTCTGAACATTGTAAGAAAAGCAGAGATGCTCTGATTTCAACAAGGCAAGAATTTTCCACAGAGGTCCCTCATTATTTAAGTAAGTTAATACATTAAAATGTTCTTCCTTTGCTTATCTTTCATTTGTGGCACAGTGAATTCTTTTTCAGGGCTTAAATATCATGCAAAATTTGTAAAACTTAAATGGATAACATAATATCTGGATGACTAATGTAAAATTTGAAAAAAGAAAAATTTCTAATAAAGCAAAAATTTTGGAGTGACTAAAGACTTTTTGGAAGTAAGTGGTTTGCACTCATTAAATCAACAAGCAAAAACATTTTTTAAAAATTATTTTAGAGTATCAAAGAATTTGTCAAAATAGCTTTTAGGAAAATAACAAGAATGCTCAAGAATATTAAAATAGAGTCAAGAGATTAGATCCATGTTTTAACACATTTTGCAAATCAATTTTGGAAATTACAAATGGCGAGAATTCTATGCAGCATAGAATTGTTATTTGCAGCTTTATGAAAGATAGGTAAGCATGTGAACTTAATATTAGGAAGAGATGATTATAGAGAATTATGTACAAGTAGGAGCAATAAGTAAAGTGATTGTGAGAACAGGTAAGAATAAATTTGGTTTTATTTTCAGTTTTTATTCTTTCCCAATGGGATTGCATTGGTGAATAAACAGAATGTGGCTGTGCACCTGAGGTTCGCTAGGATAATAGATAGAGTATCCTGTGAATTGGATTTATTTCCCACACTGGGGTTAGCAGGCTTCAAGGAAAGCAGTTGGGAATATTGCAATCTGGCTGGCAAACCAAGCCCTGATGATAAATGTTGACTAGGTCCAGTTGGAGGGAGGAAGGAGCCGGTGGGGGGCCTCTGCAGTCACTATTAGATATGATCATAATTAGCATTTTTATTAGGGAATCTGAATGAGGAGTAAACATCAAATTAATGGAAGGGCTGAAAAATGAACTTGGAGCCTTAGTTTATAGCCATGGGGAACATAATAAAATATAGGAAGGTAGAAACTGACGAACTGCAGTGAGGAAAAAAGGAAAGAAAAGAAAGACAAAATAGAAATGTAGTTCAGCAAGATGATGAATCATTTTCACAAGGATTTTAACCTGAAGCTCAATTATAAAGTGCTCTGAAATTGTATAATAATGACTAAAGATGCCTGAATAGACAATAAACTTGGGCATTATAAATTGTGATCAGGGTTTTGTCATCCCCAATAAATTATTCTGCCTGCCTACATCCATGTCTCATCTGTAGCAAGAAAACGCTGGAATGAAATGCCTGGATTAGAACCACTGTGGCCAGACTATCATACATAATCACACACACACACACACACACACACACACACACACACACACACACACACACACACGGCTTTGACAACAAAGCCCGTAAGTATTTCCATTGGTTATGAAGTAATATTGGACTTCCTTTTTCTAATCACAGCTCTAGTATATAACTATGCATTCATCCTAAATTCAAATAGACAATATGATGTTATGAGTACTCTCTCAGGTTAAACCCTGAAAGGATTGTGTTTTATTAGGAGGAGAAAGGGTGCTACATAACTAAAATAAGAAAATCCCCAAGGAATAGTTCCTTGGTTCTTTCCTTCCTCCTTTTTAAAATGACCCCCTGGTTTGTTTGCTTGCTTGGTTCCTCGTTTGTTCTTCCTCAAATATTTGAATATTCAAATCACATATAGGATGCTGACCATTTTTAATCTCCAGTCTCCCTTTTGCATTAAATTGTTTAATTCTGTGATTAATTAAGGGAGAACTTATCAGTGATAAATGGATTTTAGTGCCTAGTTTAAGACCATATATCAGTCTTTCATTAAGAGGGATTTCCTAGACTTTTGGTGGCCAAGCAAGAACTAGCTGGTTATTTAGTACCAAATCCAAAATCCAAAAACTTTTGTGGAATTTAACATTTATACAATTAATTGCTCCTGTGTTCATTTGGAAAATTGGACTGATAACTTTTTAAATTGAACAGCAAAGCAAATGTAATCAATGGAGAACATATTGTAACTCGCAAATTCACTTGAGAAGGCTTCTCTAGGTTACTACCCCCTAGGAAAAAACAGCAGCATTATTAGCAAACTGAATAGAAATTAAGAGTGAATATCTTTCTGGTCTTATGTGGAAAAATTTTTCTTCAATTTTACTTTTTTTTTATAACTTTGTACTCTTAAGTCAATCAAAATTGGAGTTACAAGAGCCATTATGTTTACTTTGCACTAACAGCCAAAGCACTCAAATCCACTCAAATCTATTTTGGTCTAAAACTTGTTTTGTTTTTTCAACCTCAGAATATAAATCCCCTAAACAACCTCACAAATCATATTTTTGTTGTTTTTTGTTGTTGTTCCATTATTGCTTCTAAACAAAGGGCGCCCTCTTTTTTCTTGAATAAAACTTAGCATTTGTGAGTGAAATGGTTTGAAAAGTAAACCTATAACTCTCTAAAATCTTTTTCTTTATACCTCTACTGGAATTAAAATAAACAAAAATGAAAGCAAAAATTAAAACAAAATCCAAAAGAAAGCAATCAAAACAGGCAGCACCACCACCAGCCAAACCAGTAACAAAACATCAGATATTTTATTTTATTTTGTTTGGTTTTGATACTTAAATTTATTAAAATGAAATTAATAATAGTTAATCCATATTTACCAGAAAACAATAACATTTATACTTTTGTATATTTTGCACAAATATTACTTTTTATTTTTATCTTAAACAGCTATTTATTTTGCAGATTATAGAGTGTGCCTATTCTTTATACTTGGAGAGCTTTTGTTGTTGTTTTCATACCTGTTTTAGCAAAATCTTAAGGAACAAAGATATAACTAAATAATGGATAGATGATGTACTTCCCTAATATCTTAGCTATGTGCCAAAATTATATTTTCATAATTTATTTTTAAATGCATTCAGAGAAGGTTGCTAAAGGAATTCTTAGTGAAGGTTTTTATTATTATTATTATTATTATTATTATTATTATTATTATTATATTTATTAGTTTCAGGAGTACAAACCAATGCAATAGTTATCTTTTTCACCCCTCACAAAGTGACAACCCTCCTCCCCCCATCCACTGCCCCCCCACCCCCAATATCATACATATCTATTACAATTCCATTGACTCCATTCCCACACTATACTCCACATCCTATGACTATATAAAAAAATCAGAAATTTTAAACTAGGGGCACATTCAAGAGAAGAGAAAAATTTAATAGAAACCACTAAAACAAATGTAAAATTTTTTATCACTTCTTTATAGTGCTTCTTTGTATAATTACAACTAGGAGTTATTCTGCTAGTTGAGCAATATAGATAAATAGAAATAGAATACCTCATTTATTTCTTATAACCTCATAGTATTGTTCCTACTTTGCAGACAAGGAAAGGAGGCACAGAGAAATACAGCACTTGCCTAGAGACACACAGCTTGAGAAGGGGTTTTGAAGAACCCACACTCAACCTGCAGTGCTCTACTCCCTTTACGTCTCAGTTTTAGTAACTCTATGCTCAAGACATGCTTAAACACATCTCACTCATTTTTTTTTTTAAGATTTTTATTGGGGAATTGGGGGGATGGGAACAGACAAGTTGCTGTCATTTTGTTCTTCAGTTTAGCTGTGGAGGGCAGTGTCACTGGCCCTCATATGTGGGATCTGAACCGGGGCCCTCTGGCATCCCAAGCCAGTTCTTAACCATTGCGCCGCTCAGCCAGCCCCTCACTCATTTTTTAAATGAGGTTCAGTGACCCAAAAGGCCCAGTGGCAATTCAGAGTAGGACTCTTCACTGCTGGGTGAAGCAAGGAGTTCATCTGTGTTCAACTCGCTAGTTGCAATTGAATCTCCTAGAGCACTCGATGAGTATTTATGTTGTGTTGCTTAGGGTAGGCTTTGGGGGCACATTTATGTTAAAATATAATGGATGGAAAGTTTTCCTGCATTTGTTCTGCTGGAGGGAAGAGGTTGATAATGGAGCTTATCTACATCGTCAAAAATCTCTTTGTTACTTTCTCTTATGTAACCAGGGGTAGGATGTCCCTTAATATTAACAGTCCTGCAGATTCTCAAGGGAAGGGGATTATACGGAGTATGTACACCAATAGCAGAAAATCTTACTGGCCATTTTAGAATTCTGCCTATTACAAAGTGGGAGAAGCTTCTGGGAAATTTTTGTTGCCTCACATATAACAGAAGAAAAGCAAAAAACCTCATTGTTACATTTGTGCACTGAACTTTACCCAAACCCTGCCTGGGATCTTGGAAAACAGGTATGGTTAAGAAATCCTGTCAATCTTATATTCACAAAAGAGCTTATTGCCAAAAAAACACCCTTTCTTATAGGACTTAGATGAGACTTGGGGATACCTTTCTAGTTTACTCCAAATTCCCACTCATTGCCTCCTAAGTAATTAGCTAAATTGGTTTGTCCCCATTAATCAATCGGAGCAAAATGCCCATTAATATGACTTGATCAAACTTGAGTGAAGCTTCTCTCCTTCCCCCAGGCCCCTGAACTTTGGCCACTTGCAGCTTCAGTCAGCAGGCACCCTCTCCTTACTTAATAGCCCCTCCTGAGAATAGGCTGACCGCAGGTTGAAACGTTCCCTGATCTGCTGTCCTCTCATTGCTGTTACTGTATAGACTCAAAGGATCTGCTTACCTGTGCACACTGAAACCAAAATAAGATATGAGCAAGAGTTTGCAGCAAAGAAAGTAAGGATTTGTTTAAGGAGTTGGCACCAAACCCAGAGACACAGATGAGCTATTGCTCTCAAAAGCCTGGCTCCCCGATCCCCTCTAGTGACTAGGTTAAATAAGTAGAAAATCAGTAATTTTGGTTACTATGAGAGCTGGGATCATGGGCTCTACTGATTGGTCGGGTTAAGGTAGGGAGCAATTGATTATGACTTCAGGTCCTGATGTCAGTCATGGCATTTGTTCTGTCTGGCTCCCAGGGGATGCTGTCCCTGGGGCTGAAGCTGAAACATAACGACGGCCAAGGTGTTGTCTTTGACTGAAACCTTATTCTAGTTTGAAGATTGGTTAGTATCTTGTTCTTGGTTAATAGACCTGAAGCTTTATTCTCAAGTGAGTTTGATACTGACTAGAACCTAATGTCCTAAGTAAGGACTTAGAGATTAAAGGGAGTGGACATACAGTATATGCACAGATAGGAGGATCTGGGGGAAGAATGCAAGTGAGTTATAGTTCTATGAGGCTAAACAAAGCTAACTTAGATTAAAGCAGAATGCATGCTAAGAAGTGTAGTTCTTGTGTGGTTTGAGGTCAGACAATTAAATTTGCAAACTCATCCTAGAAAAAGTGCTACACACCTCAATGTTGAATATCACTACAGTCGCCTTTCAAGTACTCCCCATGGGAAGCTATGCACCAATACCAGTACCTACTCCACCCTTCAAAGCAATTTTGGAACTCTTATTCTGGAATGGCCATCAGAGCTGTCGCTGTATTACCCTTGATGTCCTGAATGTCATCACAATGTCTTCCTTTCAATATTTCCTTTATCTTTGGGTAAAGAAAGAAGTTATTGGGGGCCAGATCAGGTGAGTAGGGAGTGTGTTCCAATATAGTTATTTGCTTACTGGCTAAAAACTCCCTCACAGACAGTGCCTTGTGAGCTGGTGTATTGTCGTAATGCAAGAGCCACGAATTGTTGGCGAAAAGTTCAGGTCATCTAACTTTTCCACGCAGCCTTTTCAGCACTTCCAAATAGTAAGCTTGGTTAACTGTTTGTCCAGTTGGTACAAATTCTTAGTGAATAATCAATCCCTCCACTATCAAAAAAAGGTTAGCAGCATCATGGCAACAAGTTCACAAACTTAATTGTCAGACTTTGTACACTGCCACCTCCACCTCTTCTTTACCTTGGTCCTACTTCCCTATATCAAGCTCCCTCTAGCCTTCTTAACTCATCTATAAGAGAGAAACCCCTCTCTGCTTAACTTTGAGAGGCTTGCAGATCCTACAGTTAGAACACTCCCCTTATTGCAATAGTCCCCTTCCCTCTTCTTGTAATAATCTATTCAAAGGCTCTCCTAAATTCCATTTTTTATACATCTCTGCCCTTCAAGGCAATATTCTATTGGCTAATGTGAGTAATTTTTTAAACCATTACTCTGAAAGCAGGACAATTATTTCTGCATCTCAGGCTGCTGTGCACTGAGACAATGACCCAAGTGAGCCATGCAGAAATCTCCACGCAGCCATCGCTCCTTTCCTTGGAACAGCTAATTAAAATTACCCCTCTCAGACTTCAATGAATTTAATCTAGTTAGCTTAAATTAACACTGAACAAAAATTAAGGCAAGAAAGAATTTTAAGGAAGAAAACTGCAAGGAAAGGAAATTTAACAGTCTTAAATTTATGAGATTGCCATAGATCTTGGCAATGTGGCAACACTATGTTTTCTAGAGGCTAAGTCAGGATAGAAGATATCTTAATCTTTGATTTGGTTGTACCTTGGGATCCACAGGAAGTAAAGTAGAAAACTCACCATATCCACGGTCTTCAGATGAGATCTTACAGCCTTCTCTAGGAAAGATTAGTCACTCTACATTTTCATTTGGGACTTCATAGATTTCTGATGAGGACAATTTGAAATTATAACTGATTTTTAATATTTCTCTTCATACACCAAAGCATTTTCTCTGTTCCCTATAGTAATTTGTCATTATTGCTTTATTTAATGATCAACTGTACTATGAGACGCAAATAGAAAATGTTACACTAAAATTATAAGAAGACTAACTTATTATTTGATGTTAGGTAGGTTCAGTGTTTCAGGACATGAGTTAATAAAACTCTTTGGATTATTGAGAACATATAGAACTTACCTTTCAAAGTGTAAACATTTTGTTGAAATTTTGAAAGTTCCATTTCTACCCAAGAGTATCCACTTTAAAAAGCAAAACAGGACTCAGAGCTTAGAATGTATGAAGTCGAGCAAGTTTTAAAATCTCTACTGGACTGAATTTTCAGCAATAAACTAGATTTTTAGATTTGAATAATATCAATTACTATACAACATTTATATTCTGGTTTAGAGGTGGAAAAGAAAAATCAACTTAATGTGTGATTTAAGAATATTTCTGAATATTTCTTTAGCCACTAGCAAAGCAGAAAATCTGCTTGATTTAACATGTCTCCCATCATGTATTAGCATAAGCGTAATGGTAATTTGATAAAGGATATAGTCTAACTTAATGGTAATTAAATGTATCCATGTCAAGTCATGTTGTTATAATATTCATCTATTCTTTCCTAGCTCAGAGTTCATGTTTGAGGATGCTGAACAACACTTAATCATATAAACTCATATGATGGATTAATATGAAATTATTTGGAATTTGGGTACTTATATATTTGAACATTTATACAATTCTCTGAATCTCATGAAATTTGTAAAATCAGGTTAAAATCTTATAGATTAAAGCATGGACATTGTAGCATAGGATTTTTGGCACACTGGGACCAAAAAGGAATAGCAGATTTGTTCCTAAAATGTAATGCTTCGGGTACAGTTTCAGAAGAAACAATAAAAGGAATCAACCTTGTCTAAATATGTAAAATATTAGAATATCAATATTTTAATTTTAAACCTATGGATAAATTACCATTATCCAGCACAGTGTTGTGATAGTGTCTATATCATCATCACTTATAGTCAGGACACAACCAGTTCTACCACCAATTTATATGGTCTGATCTTAGCTGGACCCACAGTGCATTCGGCAATTCTTTCTTCAGCTTTAAACAATCACCGGACACACTGCTCATTGTATCTTGGTACTTTTCTGGTCGCTTGCCATCCCAATCCTGTTCTTATCCAGAAATGCTTCCAGCCAGGCTTCACTTATTATTAGCTGGTCTGACTCTCACAGCTAGGTCATGTTGTTCTCTTGTTGGACATAAACCATCTCAGAGAACTCAACATCAGACAAAGTCACTCTCAGACCATGATCAGTGGGACAAAAACAAGGTCACCGAACAACCTATAAAATATCAAACACCCTCACCCCTCAACTAATGAGTGACTGCTACTCCTTTACCAACAACATCTTTATTCTCACTCTAGTCTGTTGTCCATTATAGATAAGATTTACTGAGATGCCCAATCACAAGGGTGTGTGTCAATGACCTGGATCCTGTCAGGTAGCCCATTTCCCCACCAATGATGTCATGTTTCCTTTCCATATGGAGAAAACTCCTTGGTAGAAAGAACAATGAAGCCAATATGCAGAAAAGCAGGGTTGGAAATGGAGTCAGTGTCTTGAGGTCTCCATTGGGATCCCCTGGTCTCAAGTGTCCCAGAGGCCTCACGTGTCTCTGCCCTTTCCAAGTTTGGCTATTCATCTATTCCTTAGACTCTGGGAATTTGTTAGTTTTTCTTATTCTCTTGGCTCCAGCTAGGTTTCTGTAACATGGAAACTAAATATTCCAAGCTAGTTTACTTATTCACATTCTTTGCAGATACATTGAGGACTGATCATATGGGATAAGAGAAACAGCATTTTTTTCTTCTATTTATAAGGAAACTATATAATTTATTTTCCAAACTAGGAAACCTTAAAAAAATGAAAGAAGGTGCTAGTAATAATTATGCTGGGAATGACAACAGTCATAAAGTCAGCCCCTGTGCCTAACTACCACACCCGCCTTCTTGAGTTCCCTTAGCCTCCGCTAGCACTCTGCTGATTGGCAGCTGTTCTGCTGGGAAGGTCTGAGTCTTTAAACAGCCATCCTGTGCCACCTCGCAAGATCTTGAGCTTCAGAAAAAGCTAGTTGACTCTGGGGATACAAAGGAGGCTCCAATTTTAACTTTCCCAGGTTGCAGAGCTAGACAAACTGTCAGCAGGGAACCCTTGATATTTTGACAGCTCATCCCCAGTTCCACAAGAAAGGAGCTATTCTCTCCAAAAAAAAAAGAAGAAAAGAAAAAAAGAAAAACACCAGTATTTCTTTCTTTACCAGCTTCAAAGAAGGCTAAAGGGACTTGTTTGAATTTTTGGTTCTTGGGGCCTGTAAGTTAAGAGTGAATCGTGTGAGAGCTCCCTATAGCGCCCCTGCTGGGTAATTGAACACATTGCAAAATTTGCTAGGCTGCCACCTCCGGTGTGAGTGGGATAAGATAATATGACTTATAAAGGCTTTTCAATTTCTAATCCTTATGACATAATATGTAATGCTTCATAAAAGTGGCACTTTTACTAGCCCAGTAATAAAACATGTAATCGTTTTTGTTTGATAAATCTTGGTGCAGTAGGTTAACAGCTCTGGATGTGTTATTATTTATTATTGTTTAACCTTAATTGCACTCCAGTAGTGTTGCTATTGAATAAGACACATTTTGTGTGCTTTAAGAAATATCTGTTAGTTTATTTAAAACTCATACATACATATGTGAAAATTTGGGGCAGAGACAGTTTGGGTAAGATTTAGGGAGAAACTTGCCATACCTGGGGCAACCATTTAGTAATTACCAACTTTATTTCATTTGATGAATTAACCTAACTTTCCTTTTGGTCCCGCTTGTTCAGGGCTCTTTCTAGCCACTTTTCCCAAGGAAATTGATGCTCCTTCCTACTAGCCTAGAGGCCACCTCTAGAATGACCTCAAAGACCTATCTGTCTTGTTTTCTGTTGAAGTCCCTATAATCATGACACAGTGATTATATGTTGAACAAAGCAATAAAATTTTTAGTAGTCTATGTGGCTTGATAACGTGTAGGATATTAACAACATTAAAATACAAAAGTTGCCAAAATATTGGGTCGTCGGGAAAGGCATGATGTATTTCTCTGTTTTTCAATGCAAAAATACGTCATGACTTTCCCGACGACCCAATATAATCTATATTCTTGACAATTATTTGACCACGCTGTTTTCCTATGGGCATATATAATTTCATCTAGCATATTCTTTTATACTCCAGAGATAAGCATCTCTGTGATTTAATTGAGGTATATCTAGCAAACATTTCTAAAACATAAAT
>NW_017732114.1:559140-698247 GCF_001890085.2 Hipposideros armiger
TTGTCACCATTGCCATTTAGACGTTCTTGTATTTAGTTTGCCTCTATCATATTTCATAAACCCACTTGTTCATCTTTTGCCAAGTGTAATGGACCCAAAATGTGTCACCTGACTAAGAAGTAAAGATTGTCAACCCTGAGCTCATCCCGTTTCTGATGACAAATTTCTTGGCCCCTCTTAAAGAAAGATACATTTATATTTGAAAAGATGTGTTGGTGTTATGGACAAGTCCTCCAAATAATAAATCATATTTCAGTTCTGTTTGTTGATATAAGATGAATGATAAAGCAAAAGAGAAAACAATAATGTGAAATGTAAAATAAAACATCTGTTACGGATCTTTCTTTAACATAAAACCTCGCTATTCCCCTGGCTCTAATATAAAGGTTTTAGCTTTTATTTTACTTTTAAAATTATTTATGCCTCACTACTCTTCAACCTGTCTTGTATTTATATTACCATGCCAAGCATATGCAGAGGCCAAACCCACCCAATTTGATATTCTCAAATTCAGATGAAAAAAATACCTCCCAAGAATGTACAGAAGAAAGGAATTCTGGTTTTAGGATGGAAAACAGTCTCCTGTCACTTTTCTACCACTTATTTCTTCTGGGCTTGCTTAAAATATATAGTAAATATGTATATATCTTTACAATGGCATGACAAAGATTCAGAAATCAATGACTAAAATGATCTAGAGAGATTTTATTTCTACCTATCTCTTTTTCCATATTGTGAGCTTCATTGAGGGTGACTTTATTTATTTATTTTTATCCCCAGCACTTAGCAAAGTGTTTGGCACATAAAAAGTCAGTATGCAAAAATGTTTGAATACAAAAAGATGACAATTAATAAGATTGAGACTAGGAAGAGTGAAGATGACAGGCAAATGGATCGGTAATTTTTCAACCCTTTACAAATGCGCCTGCTCAGTGTGAGGTGCTATAAACAGGAAGGTTTTTGTCCCTCTGCTCTCCCTCCTTCTACTATTCACCTTCAATAGAAAAATAAAGCACACTTGCTTCACTCTTGTTTTTGCCAATTCACTGCTGTTTGGAGGTTCCAATCCCTCTTCCAAAAGAAAGCATATTCTCCTGTTTTCTGTTTTTCCCTATGAGGACTGTATTTCCTGTACTTTATCACAATGACCTTGACCCTGGTCTGAATGTGGTAGGTTCTCATGTTGAAGACTCCAGAGAGATCATGAAGGAATATATATATATATATATATATATATATATATATATATATACATATATATATATATATATACACATATATATATTTATTTATTTATTTTTTAATTCCTGAACAAATCAAGTTTTGCTCAAATGTTTTCAGTGATCCATTTCCAGCTAAAGTCGTCCTCCTGTTTTTTTTCTATATACTTTGTTCTGTTGTGCTAGCAAGAGGTCACATTTTTGTGACAAGCGGTCACTGTTTTGCTGGAGAACTTGATGGATGACAGCATACCCTTGAAGTCCTCGAGTTTAACTTTCCTGACAGCTTTCCCTAAAGAAAGCTATGACATTTGTTTAAATGCCTTTTTGTTCATATTTTATGCTCTCGTGCGCTCGCGCTCTCTCTCTCTCTCTCTCTCTCTCTCTCTCTCTCTCTCTCTCGCTTTATTGTGAGATAATTGGCATACAATACAACAAACTGCACATATTTAAAGTGTACGATTGGTTAAGTTTTGACATATGTATGCACAGGTGAGACCATCACTATAATAAAGAGAATTAACATACCTGGCACCCTCAGATAATTTTTGGATCTCTAGGCCCGTTGTCCTCAGGGCCCTAAGACATTTCTGAAAAAGAAGTAAAGGAGTGAACACAATTTTCTTAGTTATTCTCTCTGTCCCATTCCATTTCTGGAGTGTTATTATAACTTATAAAAGGAATTTTATTTTTGCAGTTTAAGACAATTTTATTACGTTTTTATACAACACTGCTTAGGATGCTTTATGTTTCTTCTTATGGCAGGGACAGATAGTTGTCACTAGTATCCATGCTATCACTTTCCTTGATAATAGCTGCCCTGAGTTTTGGCTGGACAGACACATGTCCTCTTAACTAACAACCAGATTTCCCAGTTTCCCTTGCAAAAAGGTGTGACCAGGTTCTGTCCAATTCTGATGCAAGCATCAGTAATGAGTGCAGCGTCCTGCTGTTGTCTTGAAGGAAAGTAACACACGCACATTTTCTTTTTTAGCCTTCTGACTGGCTAGAATGCTTCTTAGACCATGAGATAGAAAGTTGAAGGTGGCAACACAAAAAACAAAGGATTGCATCAGTGCCAGACTTTTATACCAAGCTGCTATGTAAGAGAAAAATAACTTTCTGTCTGCTTTAAGACCTGTTACTTGGGTTTTTTTGGTTGCTATATTCGTACCTATATTCTAATTAGGACACTTCTGTTTTATAAATGGGGAAAACTTGGACACAGTGTGGCTATGTGAACAAAACTGTGATTTGAGCCATCTTGTTATAATTATTATTTCTTCTAAAATAAACTGAAGGATTAAAGAGTAGGCTATTTGAAATCATTTCCAATGAATGTCATAGAATCTCAAGACAAAATGTTTTAGCAAGGTTGGCAATCTAAAATAATTACATAGCTGCTGCTTTTCAGACTTGAATGTACTTCCGTAAAAGTCTGTTCTCAAGAATTGTCGTTTGCACAAATACCTGGCTAGATATACTAGCCTCATTTATTGTATCCGAAACATTGATATTCTTCTTATTTCTCTAGGCCATTGCTGTTCTACCTGCATTATTGTGGCAGTTAGAAACTTTTCTAGAATGACAACACTTGATTTGATATTTTCAAGTAAATGGCCCTGGCGCGATGTTCTTTCAGAGCTCTGCCAGGAAGGACTGAGTGTTAAACATGTCATCATTTTATACTTTTTATATGCAGAAAGTCTAATTTGACATTATCTTAGTGCCACAGCTGTGCTGATTCTCCTTGCTACCCAAACACCCCTCAACATTTGGAACTCCTTTATTATAACGGTAGATGTTATGTAATGAAGGTGGTTCTGAAAGGCCGTAACATAACAGACATTTACTGCTGCTGAACTGAAATATCAGGCTCAGCAGATGAACAGGTTGCCTAGCAACTGATATTGCAAGCTCCAGCAACTGCTCATGCCCGCTGAGATTGACAAGGGAGCCATCACAGGCTGCCTGTACTTCTTATTTAGCAGTCTGACATTGAGACCAAACACCCTGGAGGGCAAGGGGGGTGCTTAAATATTAACGTTTAAATAGAAAATCTACCTATTGATTTACCTATCTATGTTTATGTATATAATATCCTATATATGATGTAGTTAGAAACTTTTCTTAGAGAAATCTCTATGGTAATAGGGGAGGAGGGAGAGGGAAGGAAGGGGGAAGCAATGGGGTAGGGGAGAGAGAGAGAGAGAGAGAGAGAGAGAGAGAGAATATGAGTGCCAGCCTAGAGAAAATGGACCTACTGCAGGATGCTGCGGGCTTTCGCTTTCCATTTTCTATTGAAGTTCAGTTTGTTTTGTCTGAGAAGCATGACTAACGTTCGCATGACTAGGCATGTCCAAGAAATTTTATCTTAGATTATAACAACTATGAAATGACTTTTGAATATCGAAGCAGGCAGAGCTGCGTGTTTCTGTATGCTGTTTTATATGCAGCCGTACGTATTATGTGTTGTGCTCAAATTGTCCATCAGTCCTGGCAGTCTGGTTTAGCAGTGCCAGTTTTCATCCACTGGGAATGAGGTTTTATTTTTTGTTATGGTCATAAAAACTAACTCCTATGAAGTATTCCTTTTCTACACTGTTTCACAGACAGCAACTTATTATCTAGAGTTTGTGAAATATGTAAACATAAAGTAACATTCAAAATGTATCTCTTTAAAATAAACCCAGGGTCCTATTGTGCATGACAATCCTTTTGTGAAATGTTCAAGCCAGGAATTGAAACCTCTTGTTTTAGGTGAAAAGAAGGATCCATTTTATGGTCTCTCATATTTTAGAGTAAAACCATTGTTGCATTTCAAATAAAAGTACATTTATATTTAGCTATAAATTTTATCTAGAAATTAACATTTTTATCCTCATTGGATATAAAGCACATGACCCAGATGGCATAGTAAAAAAAAAAAATACATATACTTTGTGACCCAGCAACTCCACTAGTAGGAATTTATCTCAGAAAGGCTCTCAATATATGGAAACACATAGGTTCTAGGACTCTCAATGCAATATTGATTGTAAGATAAAGCCTCCTAACATAAATGTCATTAATAGGGTACTAATGACATAAATGATTGTATAGCCATAAAATGGAAGACAAGGGATCCATTATTAATGATATGGATGTATATATTTGCAGGAAAATATATATCTAAAATATATTGTTAACTAGACAAAACTTGAAGAAGGTAATATAAAGGTGAACCCTGAATACATATTTACATGCGGATACAAACTTCTATAGCAGTTACTTTTGGAGAAAATATTTAGGGTACATTTGGAGGTAAGGTAGGGAGGGGGTATTTTAATGTTTACCATAAACCCTTTGGCCTTAAAAAAAAATCACAAACATGTATTTTTATAATAAAAATGCTGAAACACATATTGCTTAGTAACAACCCTATGAACTATTTAATGTGTGCTTTGTGTAGACATCTGCACACTGACAAAAGTTCACAACATTTTAGCACAGCACCATTAGGACCCTCTTGTCTCCAATAATCCTGTTAGGGAAAAGATTATAGGTGGTATGTCTTATGTATGTTTCTAGGGTCTTAAGTAAATTAACTCATGAACTTTCTGAATTACAGGCAATTATCTTTTGAAAAAGTATTTAGAAGAGTTAAGGGATTAGGAAGGAGCGAAGGTAATGCTGGTCTCTTTCTTCAGGTCCCAAAGCCAATAATATAATTATCTTCTATTAAGCCTATTTCATTCTCCAGCAAAATAATGAAGCAAATATTAATGAAGTAGAACTGTAGGCTTTATATCGTTTCTTATGCAAAAAAATATTTATTCAAGAACCTGTGGAAGAAATACTGTATTCGAGGGGAATATATGTGTCTGCCTTGGACAATGTCTTTCATCTGGTGACTCCCATGGAAACAGAACTTACATGTTTATTATAGAAAAGTGATAACTGACTTAGTTGCAGGGAAGTTGATAGTTTAGGGCAGGGTTTGGCAAACTTTTGAGACAGAAGAGCCGTCAGGGGTCCGCAAACTAGCTCAACGAGCCACATGCGGCTCTTTGGGTACGCACATGTGGCGCTGAAGTAAAATTGAAAATGAAAATAAAACTATCATAGTTTCATTTATAAAATTTTTAAAGGATGTTATTCACATAATGGTGATTATGTAAGAATATATTTATGGCTCTTGAATAATTTTTAAACTGTTGTGAGAGACAGGATTGGCTCTTCCAGGGGTCGGCAAACTTTTGAGACTGAATGTACCCAAAGAGCCAAATGTGGTGCGCGAGCACAGTTTGCCGACCCCTGGTTTAGGGGAACAGACTGACTTTATAATGGTTTCCTAATTCTGGTCTTAAATGAAAAAGTTCAATCCATTGGGTTTTTAATTATAGCAAGAGGGCCTGGCTCCTGGTTTCCAAGTTTTTGGAAAGGAAGATTAATACACGGAGGCCCCTGAAGTAAATATAGTGGACGATATACAGAAGGGTGAATGAGAAACAGGTGAGTTACTTAAGAACTTGCCCATGAACAATACTGGACAAACATGGTACTTTTGAGAAATGGACTCACTTCAAACTTCCGGTTTTCTATCAAATGATCTGTTTTGTTCTTTGCTTCAGGCATCTCAGGCTTGATATTACCTGATAGTCTCACCTTAAGGCACACCCTTTTGCCACATTGCCTACCCCAAGTAACACTGGGTGTCTCAAGCCAGGAAGCTTATTGAACACAGAGTTAAACTCAAATGGGCCATTACTCATTCTGGGCTCATCCTTTCCCTTCTTTCCTTATTGTCAGAGCAGTACAGCTCGTCTTAATAACATCAGGAAGTGGAAGAAGATAAAATGTTTGTACATGGTTTGTTTCATTTCTGTGCTTACTATTAAGTTGAACTTTAAAACAGCAGTGATCTGAGGCACTTTGGCCTAGACTTGACTAAATCACTAAATCAACTGTCTCCTCTGTTCTCTGCTTTCACCTCACTGATCCCCCAAAACACTGGTTTTGAAGCCAATGAGACTTGGGCTAAAACCTTGACCTTGTGACTTGTTGGCTAAACTCTGAGTTTCCTCAGATGCCACATCATTAGTATGAGGATACTAATAACAACATTGTTGGACTGCTATGGGAGTTAAATGAGGTAATACTTGGTAATATGTCTCAGCATAGTGATTAGTAGCCATTAGGCAACTGTATTTTCTCCTCCTCCTTTGAGAAAAAATTATAATTACTTTTTTTTCCAAAGGAAGAAAAGCAAGCTAAATAAAGGTATTTTGTATTATCTTGACTAATTTTGAAATGCCAGTGTTGGTTATTTTACCATGTTTGGAGCAGTGAGGTTGGCTACCTATGACAAGTTCCCTAAACAGCCAATGTTGGCGCCCACTTCTGTGCATTTCTTGCCTTCTTCTCCTGTCCTGGCGAACCTCCTGATTCCTGCTCCTCTGAGCACGTGCCAGCTCTTCCTCTGCCTCTAAGCTTTTGTTCATATCATTTCCTTCCCAGAATGACCAGCTCCTTTCTAATTAACCTATCAAATGTGTTCACTTTTACAGGTCCAGTTCAGGTTCCACCTCTTCCATGAAGACTTCTTCAGTGTCTACAACTTACATTTCCATTTCTTGTACTCCTACAGAGGAAAAGAGTAGGACTGAACTTTGCCCCTCATTTGGGTTCATTTACCACAGTACTATTAGAGTTTGTGTGGCATAACCTCCTCCAGTCAGCCACACAGAAACCACTGGGCCCAGAAAATACCAGGCCCTTATCTTATAATTCCATGTCTTTGTCCTCATTATCTAGTCTACCCGAAAAACTCTTCAAGAATTCAATGACAACTCCTCTGTGAGTGCCTTTTTAACTCTCCCCAGCAGAGTGCTTGCTTCTCTTGTGTTCTCACTGTCCTATGAGACTTTGATCATATCTCTGCTACAGCACTTGCCTCATTATTATATGACATTTTATCTGACTATACATCTGTCTCTAAGACTGTAATGTAAGCCCTTCATGGGCAGGAGCAGTGTCTCATTTTTCTTTTCATCCCTGGGACTTGGAACTTAGAATGTATTCCATAAGAGTGGAGTAAATGTTTTGTCTGTCAGGATTCTCTAATTGTGTTACGTCTTCAACTCTCCTGTCTGACAGATCCTTGGGTCCTAGACTTTCATAATCATGATAATACCTAAAACTTGATGGCGTACAATAGATGTTCAGTAAACATTTGGTGTGCTATCAATTCCTGCCATCCAGCGCTGGGTGTGCATAGAAGGTAGTCAAGATTACTTGTTAGTCTTTATTCGAGGTACACAGGACAGGAGACTTGGGAGGGGACTTTCCATCTTTCGTTATGTTATCTCTGGTGCCTTGGCCCACAGGAGCTAGAAGCAGTGAGGGGTCTGGTTGGGGGTGACTTGGGCCCTGACTCATTTCAAGGCTCATTCATTCACATGCCTTGGCTGGGTGACTCAAAGTCCAAAACTGGCAACCAATGTGCTGACAATATGGCCTCTCCCTGTGGCTTGGCTTCCTCACAACTTGGTGGTCCCCACGGTGTTCAACTCATGCGGTGGCTCAGGGCTCTAAGCGTAAGCATTATAACAAGCAAGAGAAGCTTACATTTACCTTTTATGATCCTGCCTCCATGTCGCACACTGTCACCTGCATTGTCTGCTATTTGATAGTGTATAGGAGCAGTGTGCTGAAGCAGACACACCCTGCATGGATTCCAGGGGGTGGGACATAGACTCCACCTCTCAATCAGAGGAGTATCACAGGATTTTGAGACTTTGTCTTAAAATCAGCACATTCTCATTTACAGAAACACATTAACACATCATGTTGACCATGGAAAGTCTCTGAACATAAGTATAATCCATAACCAGACCACAGAAGACATAATTATTGAGCATCTGCCCTTTGACCAGTCCTGTATAAAAACCTGCTGTGCAACATTCTCAAATGAAACTCATGGAACAAACAAACCTTAAAGAAGGTAGAGTAGATTGGAATTAGGGACATTTAGTTTAACCTTTGACCTAATGCAGAGCCCTGCCTACACTATTCTGACTGTGATCAACCAAATTTCCCTTGAATACTTCCACCATAGGGAACTTACTCATTTACAAAAAGAACTATTATATTTTTATTTGTTCACAACTTAAATACTATAATTGGTTTTCAATACACTGAGTCTAAAGCTACTATTTATTTTAATCTTTGCTCCTAATTTTGCCTATTACAGCAATGTAGAATAAATATAATCCCCTACTATGTGTTTTTTTTTTAATGGTTAAAAAAAGTGAATATATTTATTGTGAGTTTTCTTTGGTAACCATCTTCAGAGCTTCAAAGTTTAATCAGAAACCTGAATTTCAGCACCTTTGTGTTCCTAACTGTCTTCCTTTGGGACTCTGTGGTTGGTCCCTGTTTTTTTTTTTTTAATGTAGTTCCCAAACTAAACTAAACATTACTAGACATTCCACACTTGAGTTGGTTAATTAGCAATCAACTACAGCTGAAAATTAGTTCCTTCGATCTGGACAACACATTTCTTTTAAATATGACCCAATATTACTTTTGCTATTTAAATCAGTCATAGCCTACAACTGGCTCAGCATTACTCATGGTATTGGGTTGTCAGAAAAGTCATGACATATTTTTTCTATGTTTTTCATTGCAAAAATGTGTCATGACTTTTTCGACAACCCAATAGATAGCCTTGCCCAGTGATTGACCATGAGGCCACAGAGTCAGATGGGTGAGTTTCAAATCTTGGTTTCATTATTTCTACCTTTATGACCTTAGACGAAACACTCTGTGACTCAGTCTCCTCTTCTATAAAATGAGGATGAGAATAGTATTGCTGCGAGCATAAGAAATGTCACTCCCTATAAAATATTTAACACCATGCTTGGAACAAAATCTATAGTCCATAAATATTACCTGCTTTATTCAACTAAATCCAAGTCACACAAATTGCTATTAAATCAGCTTACTCTCTTCCTGTAACACCTGAACTTATGCAGTGTTTTGAACATGCAGTACCCACTCTCAGATTATCCTTATATATTCCATTTTGTGATGTTGGAAATCAAACCTACGGATACATATTTTATTCTTAGTCTGTGTTTTACTACCCTAGGCATTTCTCATATTTGTGTCATCTGCTAAGTGGTTTGATGTGCCTTCTCTGTCTTCATCAAAGCCACTGAAAAATATTGAATATGATGGAACATGGGCCAAAGAACCAAGCCACTGGAAAACCTCTTTTCCTCCTCCCCACCCCCACTACTCCTCATCCTCTGAGTCAAACTTCTGGAGTGTTCTTTCCAACCCCAATACCCTCACCAAATGGCCTGGCCTCAGACCTGCATTATTCCTTCCTACTCTGAAAACCTTGGGCTCTGAACAACCCTGGTACATTGTAGGCACTCAAAAATGAACCAAACAAACATTGTGATCAAATGGTGTGGAAACACAAAGCAGGCAGCTATTAATCTGGTTTTCAGGAATCAGGGAAGACTTCTCAGAGGTAGTGATATTTGAGCTGGGCCTGAGAATTAGTAGCGTTGTTATTAGTGTTGGTGGTGTTTATAAAGACAATAATGCAGTAATTCCAGACCAAAGGGAAAGCCCTGGGTTATGGTTCTGAGGGGGTAAATGTTTGTTGTTTATATTTAGAAAACTTAGCCTTTAGTGATTAGAGTGTGTGTGTGTGTGTGTGTGTGTGTGTGTGTGTGTGTCTTCATGTGAAAGGAGGGTGGAAGGAAGAGAGAGAAAAAGCGAAAGAGGGTGAGATAAAATGCTGGAAAAGTAAATTTCAATTCTTAAGGGCTTTGAAAGCTTTGTTAAAGAGCTGGCCCTCGTCCAATAGGTAGAAAACTGTAGAAGGCTTTCTAAAGTATGGCTGTGAAATAATTAGATTTTGTTTTAGAACTCTAACTGCAGACAAGAATGATTAGGGGACAGAACTAGGGCAGTCACAGAGGGAAAGGAGATGATGGAATTGACTCATGGAAGAGAACTTTGGAGGTTGTGTCAATAGGACCAGGGGATCGATGGAAATAAGGAAGGAGTAGTGGGCAGGAAGGAATGGGGGCTAACTTCAGGGCATCTAGCTTTGTTAGGAGGGATGAAGATGAGGATACCACTGGCTAAGATGGAAAACTGCTGGGGAAGACAGGCTTCAGTCTTATTCCCTTGTGAATTTTGACAGCAAAGTGTAGTGGGCAGATTGAAATGCAGTCAGGAGTCAGAATGGGGATGATGTACTCTATCACTGGGTTTCATTGTTACTGGCCTGGAACCGAATGGCCTTGTAAAGGCCACATTCTAGAATGCAGACTTCCTGGCTTGCTCACTCTTGGCAGCAGAATCTTAACTGCAGTTATCAGGAAAGCTCTACCTTATCCAGGTGTATTCACCTCTAAAAATACCTGCAGGGGTCCTTCCTCATTATGAAACTGGTGAAAACCTTCAGTCAGATGTTGTGAGGAAAATTATTTATTTTCCTACTGGTCTTAGTCTATATTCCATGCTTTTTTTGTCCCATACCAGAAAATGCTGCCCATAAGTTTGTTGGTGCTTGCTCAAATTTCAGTTTCAGAACACAGCCATTTTTATATGATTCAGAGGTTCTTTATTTCATGCTTTATACTAAGTATATGCTGTCAGTTATTACTAAATCCTGGAATTGCATCTTTTCCCATATGTCTTGTCTGCTCCCCCCACCTTCAACTTGACTACTTTCTCTTTGACTTGGGTGCTCTGTATTCAGTTCCAAAGGGAGGAAGAAACACAGAAGAGCCGAGGGATATTGAGTAGAGACTTAAAGTATTCCCCCTTTTTATCCACAGGCAGATTATCTTCCCAACTGTGTCCAAATTGGAAATGGTTAGCCCCACCTGCCCGATAGTTGCACACTATAATGTTTCCTGCATTAATTGTATTAAAATGTTCCATTCTCTTGTACTTCTGGAGTTTCACCATCTTGTTGGCTCCCCTCCGAGTGTATTAGTTAAAGCCATGAATGTGTATGAGATACCCTGGTGAGGAGAGTGTAGAGCCAGCAGAGAGAGACCAGATAGAATCCTGGTGAATGACAAACAAAAGGAAGAAAAGAACCAGCAGGTGAGAGGAAGAAGGGATGTACAACATTGTATTCTGATCCTTGGGGATCATCAATTCTCCTTTTTTACCCCCCTAAAATTTTCATAAACCATTTAATAATCTATTCTAGAATCCTATTGGAGATGGATGTTAAACTTACTGATCTATTGTTTTTGGAATTCCTGGGACATTTGCCCATCTCAGCCCTGGCACATCTCCCAGGCTCTGTTATCCCTCAGTGAATACGTGAAGAAGCTCTGGGTTCACTGCTGCGGGTTCTTTAGCATTTCTATGCACAGTCATCTGTTCACTGAGGCTTAGGTCCATTTAAAGGGCTGGGCTCTCCATTACCTATCATCTTCTTGCCTCTCTTCCTCTGAAATCTAAATTCTGAATGTTCTTATTTATCTTAAAATATATCTCAGCTCTATGCTATGAAAGGGAATATTAGGGGAAAAGGAGAACTTCTACAGCTTTATGGAAAAAAAACATAAAAAAAGATATGTAACACAAAAATTATTTGATCTACCTATGTTAAATTTAACACTCCAACATTGATTAATTTTAGAGAATGGAGTCCTTCTTTGACCCTTGTTTTACTTATGCCCTTTGAGAACATCATCCTTTTAAACTACTGACTTCTATTGCCCCTCCTCAGACTTAAAGTCTCACCTGGATTTTACCTCTGCTATAATTCCTCCTCAGGTCACAACCCTAGGCTGTTTAGGATTAGGTCCAACTGCATATACTAGAGACCCATCAAAACAGTGCTTCAATTATCTGGACACTTATATTTCTCACAAATGAAACAGGTCCAGTGGCAAGTAACAACTTTTATGGTGGCTCAAGAGTTGTCAGGGACCCAGGTACCTTCTTTCTTACTTAGAGATTGTGCTTAGTGTTTTGGTTTCATAGCCCATAATGGCTGCTTCAGCTACAGCCTTAACATTTGCAGTACAGCTAACAGGAAGGAGCAAAGCCAGGCAACGTTTCCCTTTAAGGAGACTTTCTAGATGCCCTTGTGCAATACTGTAGTTCTACTCACATCACATGGCTGCACATAGCTGCAAGAGAGGCTGGGGTATGTGTTCTTTAACTGGATAGCACTATAACCAGATTTTATTTAAGAAAGAATAAATGCCTTCTTTAAATTAAAAATCCAGGCATTGTTTAAAAAAGAAAAGGAGAGTGGATTTCTGGCAGGTAACCAGTTATCTTTGCCACATTGTCTTTCTTGAATTCATATTATACTTATATCATAATATTTATTTTTGTTTATGATTGATTGATTTTAAACAGGCTTGCTCTCTTAGACTTGAGTGTAATTTTTTTACACTCCTATATTTCTTTCTATACAATGCTTAGCTTCATAATTGCTTCTTGGCTCATCACAGGATGCTTTTGGAAATATCAGTCTCAACTTTTCTCAGCATAGTTCATCAGTCTTCTAAAAGAGACAGGGACATTGAAGGTGGGTGAGATCACTTGATCTTTATATTAAGTTATTCATGATTTGCTGTCTCTGAAAGGTAAGAAATTTCTGTTTGGATTTGGTAAACCCTGGAGAACAAGTGGTTACAGAGAAGCAATTTAAAAAATCTTACTTATAGGTTCTACTGTATCTTCCATGAACTCTAGACAATTCCTACATGAAAAAAAAATTGCCAGATTTCCCCCCACCCTGCCCCCAAAGTAAAACTGCTATATGTAATGGCACTACCTAGTATCCTATTATTTTTCCTTCTTCTTTGGCTGTTTTGTCTCAGACACTTTTAGGGCTCTCCTTTGTCTACCTCCTCATCATTATGTTAGTGGTCACAGTTCCTAGGTTCTCTTGTCTCCTCACTCTACTTTCTAGAAGGTGATATCTACTCTACAGGTTCAGTAACCACCCATGGGCAGGCTGTTCAGACATGTATTTCTCCAGCTCAAGCATCTCCACTAAGTTCTAATCTGAGGCCTCATCTTCCAACCTGACATCTTCTGTTATCTCAAATTTAACAAGCCCCAAATTAAACTCATGCTCTCCAGTCCCGCATTTCTCTCTAACTCAAGACCTTTAGGTTTTGTCTACTTAATAATAATTGCCACCACCATCCATCTGGTTATAGACTCTAGACATCAGGCAGCTATTTTTGACCCCTTCCTTTTCCTGCCTCCACATATGCAACCCATCCTAAGGTCTTTTGATTTTACCACCTAAATAAACAGTTAAATCCAGTAACTTCTATCTTTTCAGTCACCATCTTATCTCAAGTGACTGTCACCTTTCACCTACTCTGTCACATCCTAATTTGTCTTTCCCACTTTCCTCATCCTACTCACTATATTATGTCCAGAGCAATGTTTTCAAAATGAAGAACAAAACACATCATTCTTTTGTTTAAAATACTTCAAAACTTCCTCGTTTTCTCTTGGCATAGAGACAGAGTTCCGTAACATTACCTACATGGCTCCATTTGGTGTAGCCATTGCTAAGACTCAAGTTCATCCTAAACTCTCATGTACTCTTTAGCACAGGCCCCCTTTGGACACTTCATATTCCATTTTGCCCTCTCACTACAAGACCTTTGCACATGATAATCTCTCTCTCCTCTCTTTTCCACCTATGTAACATAGAACACATCTTCATTATCAGGTTGCTGCTCAGTCATCACTGTTGATGGGCATGCTTCTGAAATTTGCAACCAGGTCAAATCTTCCTCTTATACAAGGCACCTCTTTTCTTTATAACACTTATTTTAGGAATTCCTGTTTAATGGCAGTCTCCACCACAAGACTACAAAGTCCATAAGGTTGGGACCATATTTGTTTTCACTGTTGTGTCCCCAGCTGTCAGCACAGCTCCTGGCACATAGGTGACATTCAGTAGGTATTTGTTGATTGAATGGATGACTATAAATCATTTAAGACTGATGCTCTTTTTGGATGCATGAGTTTAAAGCAAATCTTCTAAACTTGGTGAGGCAGCATTGGCAGCGTGTGTTGGGGCTTTGTGTGTACCCGTGAGCAATAGCACTCATGCTGTGGCTGCTTCTACTTGTCCACAGACAGTTGATGGTCATCAGAGCTGATTTTATGCCAAATCATGAAGCTTTTTGTGCCCTTTCTGTGTCCCTTTTTGCTCCCTAGTCTCAAACTCTTCCCCTTCTATTGAAACAGGGAAACACCTGACACCAGATATTTGCACGGATTTTCATCATGAGTCTCTCCCCTTTCTGTGCCATTTTCCCCCCTAGGCATTGATTCTTTAATGTTCTGACCTTCAGGTCTTCTCATTTTTAGTATCTGTCGTCTTCTATTAAAACAGGTATAGGTCTGAGAGTGGTCATTTCACACTTGCTTGCCTTTCATTTTTTTAAGCTTTTTCTAGGAGGGAACTGGGATTGTGCTGGTCTAGAGCTGCTGGAAAACACATTCTTGGGGCCTGTGGAGGGTGAGAAGGACTGGTCCTGCTTTTGCTGATGTCCTCTAAGACTCAGTCTTTCAGAGATGTTGGAAATGATTTGTGCAGGACGTTTTCTGCACAAGAAAACTTGGAAAAGGAGGAGAGGGGGGTGAAAGAAATCTAGTGCAGGCCCTGCTTGCTGAACCACGTGCCCTATGTGGGTATTGCCTCCCTCCAGGGGAAGGGGTGTCTTTTCCTGATTTGTACAAAGTCACCAGAAGAGATAGGAGCAAGGCTGTGGACTCGGTCCTGTTTTCCCATGAGGCTTCCAGTCAGGCTTCCTCCCACCAGGCGCTCTCAGCTAGCCTCATCCCTTCTGCCTTTCTCAAACCTCCTCCCGATTCTTTCTCTCAGCTCCTGTTCTGTCCTTTCTTTCATAACTCCCACATTCATATTTTATATTCTCTACTAATTCTGACGTTATTTTATTATATATGTATATTTCCATAAATTTGCCTTTAAGTTTTGTAAAGGTACACATACACAAATTCAAGAGTCAAATGGTTCTCCAAGGCTCCTTAGGAGAAATAGCAGGTCCTCACCTGTGACGCGTCACCATTTCCTGCTTCTCATTCAAACAAATGTGTATATTCAGCATACATGTACTGAGCATCTCCTATGTGCCATGCACTGCTATAGATGCTTGCAGCATGTTTGTGCATAAAACCCACAAAATCCCTGTCCACGTGGGATGTGTATCAGAGTAGGGAGGCATGCACAAAAAATGACACATGTAATAAACAAGTAAATTATATAGTATGTGCAATCCTGGTAGGAGCTCTGGTGCAAAAAACAGATCAAATGGAGGGGAATCCTGAACATGGAAAGGAGGTGTAGATAGAATTCTAAGACGAGCCTCGTTGAGAAAGACCTGAGAGGGTGAGAGGTGAGCTGTGCAGATCTCTAGGCAAAGTGTGGTCCAGGAACACAGCTGGCCCAGAACAATGAAGCAGGTGGCGACACCTGGTATGCACAAGGGAACCTCAGAAGCCAGTGTGACCGGAACAGAGTCAGCAAAAGGTAGAGGAAGAGATGAGAACAGATAGGTAACAGTGAAATAAATCACATAGAGCTTTGCAAGGAAGGATGGTGATTTACTCTTGTAGCAGTTTCTTTCATTATTTAGTATATATTAGAAAATAATAATGTTAATTTTAATTTTAGATTTTAAGTGATTATTTCCTTCCCATTTTAGATCACAGGGTTTAAATACTTTACCTATCCATGCCCACCATCAACACACATTTCACTCCCTCCCACAGTTGATTTGTGTAGCATACTTTATCATTTTAGTTCTGTGGGGTTTTTTTCTACTTCAGTGGTTTTCAATGTGTGGTGTCTAGACCCCGAGCGTCCCCAAAATCCTTTCAGGGGGTCCACAAAGTCAAAACTGCTTTCACAATGATACTAAGACATTATTTCCCTTTTCCACTGTGTAGATATTTACACACTAATGGTGTGAAAGCAACAGTGGCAAAACTTCTGGTGATTCGTAATGCAAATAAAAGCAGCGGCACCAAACTTCATGAAAAGTCATTGTGTTATTCCGCACTGCAAGACACAACAAAAACAACCAAAGCAAAACACAGCACAAAGCCAGTTTCATGTAAAATGGCATTAATGAATCAGTAAAAATTGTATTAAACCTGAACTTGAGTACGTGTCCTTTGAGTATTGTGTAGGATGAAGTAAGAAGTACACACAAGACACCTCTGCTGCCTACTGAGGTCCTGCGGTTGCCTCCAGAAAACACACTTGGCAACTGAGTTACAAACAGAGTGAGCTACTAATTTCATGGAGCAACCTCTTTACTTGAAAAACAAATTACAAATAAGCACCCTCTTTGGGTATTTGGGACATGTTTTCTTGAAACTGAACAAAATGTGCCTGCCACTTCAAGGAAACCTACTGATAGCATTTATTGCCAGTGGTAAAACATGAGTTTGCAAATGAAAATCAGAATTTTGCCAAACTTGAGTCTGCCACCATGAGCTTCAGAGCTTCCCAATACTTTAAGACTTTTCTGATGAGGTTGGTGGTGATGTAAATAGTGTGATTATTTGCAATTTTATAAATAAAATATTTTAACATTTGAAAGATCTGCATAACTCAGCCAATATTTTCCAAATGATCAAAGTATGATATTACAAAATTGTGCAGAATACAAGATTGATTCAAGTACAAGCTAGATCAATGGATTTTAATGTAAGAGAATATAAAAAAGTTTATTGATATGATTTCGGATTTGACATTGCAACTAACTTTTAAAGTGCTCTCAATGGTGAGTTTTAGTATAGTATCAAAGTATATACAGAGTTATCTAAAAAGATTCTAAAAGACTCCCCTCCTTTCCATTCCCACATCTGTGCGAAACATGATTTTCTTCATACACTTCAACCAAAGCAACATATCAGAACACATAGACTGTAGAAGGAGATACGAGAATCCAGCTGTCTTCTATTCAACCAGGCATTCAAGAAATCTGCAAAAGATGTAAAACAATGCTATTCTTCTCACTAAATTTGACTTGATTTTGGAAAATGGATTATTTGTTCCTAAAATATGTTATTTATATTAACTGGTCATGGGTTTATTATTATTTTAAAATAAATAATTAAAATTTAAAATTAACCCTTTAAATCTCTGATATATACATTTCAAATATTTTAATAAAGGAAAGATTTTGGGGGGTAATCAGTAATTTTTAAAAGTGTATAGAGGTTCTGAGCACAAGAAATATTAGGGAACCTTTGTTGTGCAGGGTACTGGGGATTGCTGTCCCCTCAGACCTGCAGTCCTCTCTCTCCACACCCTGAGAATTCTGTATAAGATATGTGGGCTCTCTTGATGTCTCTCAAAGGAAGGGGTACTCTAGGGTCTTTAGGCATAAGAGGAACTTCTTGATTATTAAACAACCTGAAATTGTTTGTGTATTGAGCAGAATAATGGCCCAAGTCCAGACCCCTCTGGGTAACCACGGCTCCAGGTGTTCCATATGGCTTCATATAAATAAAAAACTCAGAACATAGGTGTCTGTTGTCTCCACAGCTAAAGCAAAGCAGGAATTTGAACCAGTTTGCCAGACACTTTTTTTTTTCACTTTAATTATCCTTTTTTTCTCTCAAATATTTTTCCTTCCATAGTAACAATTTTTTTGTCAGCATGTTTTCCTTATTTTATTTTTTTCAACTACTTGAGTGATGAGAAGGGGAAGAAGGGTACATGCTATGGAAAGTTTTGCTCAACAATAAGTTCTGCTAGTATTTTGTTTTTAGTTAAAATATCGATTTTCTTTTGGAAATTGGAGAATATATTTGCGATACACTGATCATAAAATTGTGGTGAAACCATCTCTATGAAGTGCTAACTTCAACCACTTGATAAAAAGCAACTTGTCAAATGAAGACCAAGTTTTGTGGTGGGCACATCTTCCTAAAGGTTTTACTAGAGAACTAAATTGTCTCGTGACAATGGTTATCTGTTCTTACATATGATATGCAGTGCTCTTGATGGTGATATTATAGGCAGAGAATCTGAATACCACATTGCTCTTATCTTTTTTTCCCCAATGCAGTAGTAACCCCAGTGGGGCATGACTTTATTTATATTTTATTTCCCAACTACAGTTGACATTCAATATAATATTAGTTTGAGGAGTACAGCATAATGGTTAGACATTTATATAACTTAGGAAGTGATCTGCCCAATAAGCCTAGTACCCACCTGGAACTATACATAGTTATTACAATATTATTGACTATATTCCACGTGACTATTTCACAAGTGCCAATTTGTATTTTTTAATCCCTTCCGATTTTTCACCCAGCCCCCCAACAACCCTTCCACCTGGCAACCATCAGTTTGTTCTCTGCACCTATGAGGTTGTTTCTGTTTTGTTTTTCAGATTCCACATGTAAGTGAAATCATATGGTATTTGTCTTTCTCTGTCTGACTTTATTTCACTTACTCTCTAGTTCCACCTATTTTGTTGAAAATGGCAAGATTTCATTCTTTTTTATGGCTGAGTAGTATTCCGTTGTATATATGTACAACCTCTTCTTTATCCAATTGTCTACTGATGGGCGCTTAGGTTCCATATCTTGGTTATTGTAAATAATACTATGATGAACATAAGAATGCATATATCTCTTTAAATTAATGTTTCGGATTGCTTCGGATAAATACCCTGAATTGGGATTGTTGGGTCATAAGGTAGTTCTATTTTTAACTTTTGGAGGAAGCTCCATGCTGTTTTCCATAGTGGCTGCACCAATTTTCAGTCCTATACACAATACACAAGGGTTTCCTTTTCTCCATGTCCTTGCCAACACTTACTGTTTGTTGATTTATTAATGATATCCTGACAGGTGTGAGGTGATATCTCATTGTGGTTTTAATGTGCATTTCTCTGATGATTCAAGATGTTGAGCATCTTTTCATATGTCTATTGGCCATTGGCCATGTATGTCCTCTTTGGAGAAATGTCGTTTCAGGCCATTTTCAAATCATATTTTGTTGTTGTTGTTCTTGTTTTGTTTTGTTTTTGGGTGGTAAGTAATATGAGGTTTTTTATATATTTTGGATATTTATCCTTTATTGGATGTATCATTGGCGAATATCTTCTTCCATTCAGTAGGTTGTCTATTCAGTTTTTTTTTTTTTTAAGTTTTTTATTGGGGAATTGGGGGGATGGGAACAGCGCTGGGGAATTGGGGGAAGGGGAACAGACAAGTTGCTGGACTTCCGCTCATTGTGGCTGCTGGCTACACACAGTAGCCCATGGCAACCCACAGCAGCAGGGGCTGCAGCCCACGCCTTCGCCGGCGACCAGTTTTGTTTTGTTTTTTGATGGTTTCCTTTATTGTGCAAAAACTTTTTAGTTTGATGTAGTCCCATTTATTTCTCTTTTGTTTGCCTTGAAGCAAAAGGAAACCTATCCCCCCAAAAAAATATATTACTGAGAGCAATGGCAAAGAGTTTACTGCCTACGTTTTCTCCTAGGAGTTTTATGGTTTTGAGTCTTACATTTACATCTTTAATTCATTTGAGTTTATTTTTGTATATAGTGTAAGAAACTGGCCTAGTTTCATTTTTTTTTTTTTTGCCTATATCTGTCCAGTTTTCCCAACACCACTTATGGAAGAGATGAAGTTTACCCCTTTGTACATTCTTACCTCCTTCGTCATATGTTAATTGACCATAAAGACATGGTTTTATTCCTGGGCTATTTACTTTTTTCCATTGACTTGTGTCTGCTTTTATGCCATTACCATTCTGGTTTGATTACTATAGCCTGTAGTATACGTTGATATCAAATAATATGATACCTCCAGCTTTGTTCTTCTTAAGATTGCTTTGGCTATTCAGAGTCTTTGTGTTTCCATACATATTTTAGGACTATTTATTCTAGTTTTGTAAAAACTGCCATTAGTATTTTGACAGAAATTGCACTGAATCTATAGATTGCTTTGGGTAGTATAGACATTTTAACAATGTTAATTCTTCCAATCTATGAGCACGGTATATGCTTCCATTTATTTGCATATTCTTCCATTTCTTTTTTTAATGTCTTATAATTTTTAAGGTATAGCTCTTTTATTTCCTTGGCTAAATTTATTCCTTGGTATTGTATTATTTTTTTCATGCAATTGTAAATGGAATTGTTTTCTTGATTCTCTTTCTGATAGTTCATTATTGGTGTCTAAAAATGCAACCAATTTCTGAATATTAATTTTGTATGCTGATACTTTATTGAATTCATTTATCAGTTCTAATAGTTTTTTGGTGTAATCTTTAGGGGTCTCTATATGTAATATCATGTTTACCTGCAATTTTTACTTCTTCCTTTATAATTTTGATGCCTTTTATTTCTTGTCTGATTGCTGTGACTAAGACTTCCAATACTATGTTGAATAAAAATGGTGCAAGCAGACCTCCTTGTCTTGTTCCCATTCATAAGCTTTTAGCTTTTCACCATTGAGTATGATGTTGCTGTGGGTTTGTCATATTGGACCTTTATTATACTGAGGTATGTTCCCTCTGTCCCCATTTTGCTGAGATTTTATAGTAAAGCAGTGGTGGATTTTGTAAAATGCTTTTTCTGCAGCTATTGAGATAATCATATGATTTTATCTTTCATTTTGTTTATGTGGTATGTCATGTGAATTGATTTGCCGATATTGAATCAACCTTGCATCCCAGGAATAGATCCCACTTAGTCATGGTGTATGACATGGTAATAGATTGCTGAATTTGATTTGCTAATACTTTGTTGAGGATTTTTGTGTCTATGTTCAATAGGGATATTGGCCTATAATATATATTTTTTGTAATGTCTTTGGCTGGTTTTGGAATTGGGGTAATGTTAACCTCATAAAATGAGCTTGGGAGCCCTCTCTCCTCTTCAATTTTTTTGGAGTAGTTTGAGAAAAATAGATAGTAATTCTCTGTTGAATGTTTCATAAAATTCCCCTGTGAAGCCATCTAGTCCAGGGCTTTTGCTTGTTGGGAGTTTTTTATTACTGATTTTATTTCATTAGTAGTGATTGGTGGGTTCGGATTATCTGTTTCTTCTTGATTCAGTCCTGGAAGAGTGTATGTTATCCATCTCTTCCATGTTGTCCAATTTGTTGGCATATAATTGTTCATAGTATTTTCTTATAATCCTTTGTATTTCTGTACTGTCAGTTGTTGCTTCTCTTTAATACCTGATTTTATTTAGGTCCTCTTCTTTTCTTGATAAGTTTGGTTAAAGATTTATCAATTTTGTTTATCTTTTCAAAGAACCATTTCTTGGTTTCAGTGATCTTTTTTATTTTTTAAACTCTATGTTCTTTATTTCTGCTCTGATCTTTATTATTTCCTTCCTTCTCCATTTAGGCCTTGTTTGTCCTTTTTCTTGATACTTTTGATGGAAAGCTCAATTACTTATTTAAGATTTTTCTGGTTTCTAGAGGTAGGCCTGTAATGCTATGAATTTCCCTCTTAAAAGTGCTTTGTCTGTGTCCCATAGATTTAGTGTTCTTGTGTTTTCATTTTCATTTTTCTAAAGGTATTTTCTTATTTCTTCCTAGACCCCATTGTTAACCCATTCATTGTTTAGTACCATGTTATGTAGCCTCCATGTGTTTGTTTTCAGTTTTCTACTTGTGATTGATTTCTAGTTTCATCCCATTGTGATTGGAGAAGATGCTTGATATGATTTCAGTCTTCTTAAATTTATTGAGACTTGTTTTGTGGCCAAACATGGGGTCTATCCTAGAAAATATTCTATGTGCACTTGAAAAAAATATATTATTCTGCTGCTTTTGAGTGAAATGCCCTAAAAATATTGATTAAAGTGTCATTGAAGGCCACTGTGTCTGTGTTGATTTCCTGTCTGGATTATCTATCAATTGATGTCAGTGGAGTGTCAAATTCCCTACTATTACTGTATTACTATTGATCTCTCCCTTTATGTTCATCAATATTTGCTTTATATATTTACATGCTCCTATGTTGCATGCTTAAATGTTTACAATGGTTATGTTCTGTTGTTAGATTAATTCCTTTATCATTATGAAATGCCTGTGTTTGTCTCTTATTATAGCCTTTGTTTCAAAGACTGTTTTGTCTGCTATAAGTATTACTACCACAGCATTTTTTTTGTTTGTTTCCATTTGCATGAAATACCTTTTTCCATCCCTTTGCTTTCAGTCTGTATGAATCTTTCAATCTGATGTGTCTCTTGTAGGCAGCATATGTATTATTCTTGTTTTCTTATCCATTCAACTAACCTATGTCTTTTGATTGGAGCACTTAATCAATTTACATTTTAAGTGATTATTGATAGGTATGTTTTTATTACCATTTTATTATTTGTATTTATGTTCTGTTTTTTCCTTCCTTCTTTTTCTTAAGGAAGTCCCTTTAGCATTTCTTGTAATACTGGTTTGTTGGTGATGAACTTCTTTAGCTTTTCCTTGTCTGGGAAGCTCTTAATCTCTTGTTCAATTTTAAATGATAGTCTTGCTGGGTAGAGTAGTCTTGGTTGTAGGTCCTTGCTTTATATCAGTTTGAATACTTTGTGTCAGTACCTTCTGGTCTACAAAGTTTCTGTTGAGAAGTTGGCTGACAGTCTTATGGGTGCTCTCTTATACTTAAATAACTGCTTTTTTTCTTGCTGCTTTTAAGATTCTCTCTTTGTCTTTAACCTTTGGCACTTTAATTATGATGTGTCACTGTGTGAGCCTCTTTGAGTTCATCTTATATGGGACTTTCTGGACTTCCTGAACTTGTATGTCTATTTCTTTTGCCAGGTTAGGGAATGTTCCCATGATTATTTCTTCAAATAGGTTTTCAATCCCTTGCTGTCTCTCTCTTCTCATTCTGGTATCCCTATTATGCAAATGTTGTTACATTTGATGTTTCCCAGAGGTCCCTTAAACTATCTAATTTTTTACAATTCTTTTTTCTTTTTGCTGCTCCAATTGGATGTTTTGTACTACCTTGTATTCCAAATCATGAATTCAATCATCTACTTCATCTAATCTGCTGTTAGTTTCATCTAATGAATTCTTTCAGTTATTGTAGTCTTCATTTATGTCTGGTTCTTTTTTTATGGTTTCAATCTCTTTGTGTAAGTTCTCACTGAGTTCATCTGTTCTTTTCCTAAGCTCATTGAGCATCCTCATAAGCATTGTTTTGAACTCCACATCTGGTAGATTTCTTGTCTCCATTTTGTTTAGTTCTTTTTCTGGAGTTTTGTCCTGTTCTTTCATTTGGGACATGTGTCTTTTTCTCCCCACTTTGGCTGGTTCCCTGTGTTTGTTTCTATATATTAGGTAGATCTGCTACATCTCCCAGACTTGGCAAATTCTCCTTATGTAGTAGTTGCCCTGTGGGACCCAGGACATAGTCTCCCTATTCACCTGAGCCAAGTGCTCAAGGTGTGTCCCTTGTGTGGGTTGTGTGTGCCCAGCTGTTGTAGTTGAGCCTTGATTGCTATTTACATATTAGTGGGTGGGATTGACACTCAGACTTACTGACTATGAGAATGACCATGACTACAGCAGATGACTTGTTGTGAGTGGGCTGACCACATGGAGTGGGATTCACCTTTGGTTGTGTCATTTATGGAGCTAATTGGATGGTGCTCTGGTGTGGATTGAAGTTGGGCAGTGGGTATGTTGGTTCTGGGGCCTCTTGGGAGGGGGTCCTCTGCAAGTCAAAGTCAGTTGTTGCTTATGTCCTTCCCAGGGCCATCTTGTAGGAGCTACAAAGTGATCTGCTGTGGGTAGCTGCCTGTGCTGGCCTTGGAGGTGTCTGGGAGAGGCCATCCTGTTAACCAAGGCTGGATGCCATTAGTGCCACACTTGGGGATACTTAGCAAGAAGTACAAGGCATTCTGAGATCAGCCACTGTTTGTTGACCTTTGGGAGATTTTAGCAGAGTCTGCAGCATGGGCTAAGGTAGGCCATTTGTGTGGACCAGCTGCTGAAAGAGGTTCAGGATGGTGCATGAGTTGGGTGGGGTGGAGTCTCAGAACCACCAGGGTGGGGCTAGCAGTAGTAACCAAATTAATGGAGATTCAGATATGGCACCCATCTAGGCCTGTAGGCTGGGTGTGGGGAGGGCTCAACAAAGGAACAGTAGTACCTGCCAACAATCTGCCCCACCAGGCCTTGCCCTAAAGCCAGACAATTCAGTTTCTTCCCAGGTGTCCCTGGTGCTTTTCAAGCTCTGTTCCTTAGCTGGAGCTTAGGAAGAGTGTTTGTGAGTGAATGAGTCTATGCTTGGGCCCTTTAAGAGGACACCTGTGTCTATAGCAGCTCTCTAACTCACCCAGATGGAGCCCTGGAGATTTTCACAGCCAGATGTTATGGGGAGTCCTCTTCCTGGCACTGGTGCTCTGTGATGGGGTGCCCAGTGTTGGGCAGGGATCCCTCATTACTCAGGGGGACCCTCTGCAGCCAACATATCCCTCCAGATTCTTAACCACCACACATGGTTGTGGGACCGTTTTGTGTCTCTGCCCCTCGTACCCATCTCGGTGTGGCGGCTTCTTTATACACTAAGTTATAGGCATTCTGTTCAGCTAGTCTTCAGGTAATTCTCAGGGGTAGTGGTTCTATAATTTAGTTGTTATTTTGATGTGATCATGGGAGGAGGCGAGCACAGCATTTACCCATTCTTTCATGCTGACCTGAAGTCTCCCAATGTGGCGTGATTTTATTTTTATTTTATTTTATTTTTTTAGCTGAGCCATCCTGCTACCTGTTGGCAGCTCAGCTTGGACCGGGACTCGAACCGTTGTTGCTCAGAGCTTAAACTCTTGAGCGAGCTCTTAACCAACTGAGCCACCTGGCTGGCCCGCAATGTGGCGTGATTTTAAAGATGGCTGGCAGCACACTGTTCATGTGCCCACTTAGATCCTTGATTATTGTAATAAGTGTTTTATTTGTTCACATGAGCAAGTCATTACTTCATGCAACACAAATAGATTTAGGTTCTCCATTGCCTAGAAAACAGTACTCAAATTTCTCTTTAAACACTTATGTTTCTCCACAATAATTACTTCCCTCATTTTCTCTTCTTAATCCTCTCTAATTATCTTAATTAAAAAAATTCAAATACCTGTCTTCTTTGTAAAGTTAAAACAAAACTTAGGGTAAAAAAATCTATTATTTAAAAGTCTTTTGAAGTATTCTATTCTAAAGAGGCCTAGATTGTAGTTTAATGGTATTTTTTATATGGAAGGAGAATTATTGAAGCTATTTTAATAATTTTTATTATGTGGCTAGATAACATTTTTAAAGGTCATCATGAGCTTTCATTGTGGGACAGTAAATAACTGAAGGGAATTCTCTGCATTACTTTAATAATTCAAGGTCCAGTAAGACTACCTACAGATGTATTTTCAAATAAAAATTGGCACATTTTTCTTTTAGTATAATGTTATTTTTCTAAGGAATAAGTGATCCTTGTGCTTCTTATAGAAATAATACGTATAGATCAGACTCTGTGATCAACAAAACAGGGATGATTGCTGTGTAGTTTGCAAATATTCCATTGTGTGTATGGGACCTGGGGTTAGTCATTGCACTGGGGAAGCTCTTCTAGAATATTCTCAAACTTGGTATGGAAGACAAGGTGAGAGTCAGGAAAGGTTTGAAGATTGCTGCTATGGCCCTGCTGAGTCATGGGGATCTGCAGAGGAGTAGAAAGTTAGGTTAAGCAGGGCTCAACTCACCAGGAGCTGACTTTTGGTGTTAAAAAAAAAAAAAATCACTGAACATCATCACTTTAGAGTAGATAAATTGATTTGAGACACCTGATTCTGCTTGGAATGAAAGGAAGAAAAGCCCTTTTATAACTAAGGCAGGGTAAATAATTGACGACACCTCATAAGGGTTTGTGCCCCTGTTTCCAACAAATATTAGCAATATGCAGCTTTCTTTTGCCTCACATTCTTCCCATTGACATCCCAAAGGACAGTTTTAGTTTTACTGATTATATCAGGAAGTGAGTCTGCTAGCTGATAATCTACTTTTTAATAACTTAATTCTTTATTGCTTTTGTTATTCTAGTCAGAAAAGAAAGATTTCTTTGTTTTCAGAAAAAGGAGTAAAATCATTGTTGCTAGCAGGTATTTATACTGGGCCGACCAATCTTATTGTGTATTTCAACATCCTCTTACTCTCCCTGGAGAAATAAAGCGTTTTCATATGACATCACCTATTGGGTTATGTAACTGGGTATGTAAACAGAACAGTAATGGACTCCATGCTGTTTCTTATAATGGGATGGTGTGCAGTGATGGTCATAAAGTGCTAACTGTCTTTTCTCTCAATAGAGTTTGGAAGCATTCATGGTTTGGCTTTCATTAAAAACAAAAATTTACTATAAGAAAAATAAAATGCCATACATTTTCAAAGTCCTTGTCAAATACTAAAATAAGACATGCACCATGAACTTCTTCCTTCAGGACAGAAGCATGGGATGCTTTTATATCACTTGCAAACCATGGGCTGATAATGAGATGGCATTTCATGAAGAAGAGTTATGTTGCAGAAAACTTCTGCCATGCAATAAAGAATCCTAGGGCCTCCTTACTGACACATATTTCCCCAATCTGATCTTTATATAGTTTCCTAGTATGACTAATCACAGTGTTTATAAATTTTCTGGCTCAAAATCCTTCATCAGAATCATAGACTCTAAGTTAGGGTAGACCTCAAGACATCATCAGATTCAATACACTCCCCTCAGAGCAGTGAAGTTATTCTTAGTCCTACTTTGCCACTTTCTATACAGCTAGAAAATAACTATATCCATGAACAAATGCCCTCTCCTTCCACCCCACCCCATTCTTATTCTCCTGTACTACATATTTTCTTATCCAACAGATTATTTTCAAGTCTTATGTATAAGTAATGAGAAGAGCTGTTCCTTTGGGTCACTGGGAATAGAGTGGGTTTTTTTTTTAATAAATTTATTTGGGTAACATTGGTTAATAACATTATGCAAATTTCAGGTGTAAAACTTGATAATGCTTTATTGTGCGCTCACCACCTAAAGTCTAGACTCCTTCCATCACCTTGTATTTGACTCCCTTTACCCTCTTTGTCCTCCCTCCTCGCCCCTTCCCCTCTGGTAACAACCAATCTGTTATTTGTATCTGTGAGTTTGTTTATTGCTCTTTGTTTCATATCCTACATGAGTGAAACCATACAGTTCATGTCCTTTTTAGTCTGACTTATTTCACTTAGCATAATGCTCTCAAGATCCATCCATGTAATTGCAAATGACAATATTTCATCTTTTTATGGCTGAGTAATATTCCCTCATACATATGGTCCACACCTTCTTTATCCAATCATTTGTGGAAGAACATTTAGGTTGTTGCCATGTCTTAGCTATTGTAAATAATGCTGCAATGAACACAGGGGTACATATATCTTTATGGATAAGTGTTCTAAGTGTTTTGTTTTTTTTCATAACCAATAAATAGTTGAGGCTGAATGACCCCTGAAGGTAAAAAAAAACCCTCTTATTCTTAATTTTGATCCTTGCTTAGGCAAAATATAAAACAATGGACTTCAAACAGATTAAAAATATCATTAGTTTCTCTAGATACAATATTTCTATAGTACCATAAATATGTTTCCCCAGTGATTTTATACCATTTACTAGAGAACCAATTTTCCCTAGAAAAATAAGTGAAAATTAAACTATTCATTGTTTATAGCAACAACTGGCACATAGCTGGATAACCCCTGGAAACCAGCCTTTACAAAGGATGCTGTAGCTGAATATCCCAGTCGGTATATCTCAATATCTCAACTGCATCTCCATCACCTGTCTACTTTTCTTCCCCTTTCAACGTCTGCCATGCCTTGCCATTCACTACTCTTACAATGCTTCTTGGCCTTTCTTTACGCACAATGTTTCCTCCAAAGGATAGATGCTTTATAATCCCCATAAGTTATACATGCTTTTGGGTAGCAGAGAAAAACACATTTATTTTCTTGTTCTCAAAATGCTCTCTATGTCTTTTATATTTCTCTCAATTTAGCTGTCAATTCTCATTCTCATTCCTCCCCTCCCTCCCTCTTTCTCTCTCTCTGTCTTTATCTACCAACCCCTAAAAATAATGACCATGTTTTCAATCCATATGTTGCTGAAAAACACTGATGATCATGCAGGGTGGTAAATCAATATTCTCTAATTTATATTTTTGAAGGCTTCTTTTCTACTTGACTTTTTATAAAATTTTTAACAGCAGAAAATCTTCTGATATGTAGAAATTTGAAATAAGTAGATATATATACATATATATATATATATATATATATATATATATATATATATATATATATATATATATTTGGAAACTTAGGAGAAAGGGAGTCATTTCTAAGTAACCATTATTTCTACACATGTGCCTGTGAGCAAGAAGTAGTAGAAAGGTTTACTCAACTTCCTTGCCTTCAATGTAGCAAGTATTTCTGGGGCAGCCCTTGCTTGACCAGAGGGTTTATGAACACCTACAATTTTGCAGGGGTATGATGTACAACTAAGAAGAAGTCTGTGAATACCCAATAGCTTATTTTGGATGCAAAAAGGAAGCAATGAGTTAATAATGAAATAATTTTAAGAGATTTTTCTCTTTGAGTGTCAAATGATGAATTCTGGGGAAAAAAATGCCTGCTAGGACTATAACATTGGAAGTTAATTATACTAATTAAAATAGGGTCAGGAAGGTCTCTGCACAGCTGTGGTGAAGTGAAGCATTTGAAATTGTGGACAGGGGCTAGCATCCTACTACATAAACACATGGTTGTCATAATGTTGATGTCAACAGAAAGATGTGCAACCTCAGCTCTGAGATGTCCCAGCAATCATGTCGGGAAAACAGTCAGGCAGAGGGGCTCTGCTTGGGTTCCTGAGAAATCTGTATGCAATGTGGTTATAAGCAATTTCTTGGCTACTTCACAATAACATTTATAGAATTACCTTTTAAAAAATATATAAAAACAATCTCTAGACTATGATGCTCTTTTTGAGATCTTCATAAAAATGATTAAAAAAAAAAAGACCACAACTCTACTTACAATTCAAGTATTTTTAATAGTTTCATTTTGTTTTTCATCACGTAAATGATCTCAATCAAAGAAACTGTGCTGATGACAAATGCCTGGTCTACATTCAGGAGGCTACAGAATGAATTTCTATGAAATGCTCTCTAATTTGCTGCCACACTTGGCAGGGATAGAGGTTGTCTCTGCCTCTCCTGTGCTTTTCTGTGGCAGGAGAAAAGCACTTGGCCCAGAATGAGAATCGTGTTCCATTCTAAGGACTGTTTCAACTAAGCCAGGCAGCCCCAGGATGGTTTCATATGCATTCTCATGTTTCCTCAAACAAAGCCTAGCAAATGGGCTTCCCAGCAAATGAGGACAACACATATTGGTAGAATTGGAAGACCATGATTGTGACTGTAGAGCCTCGATTCAAAGCATGATGTGCGGCATGCTTTATATTTGCATTTCTCCATGAAAAAAAATCATTTGTCTGGTGAATGACCAAGAGTGAAAATGTGCAAATAAAGTTCCTTATCCAAAATCTCCTATGGATTGGGCCATTTGATGTGTCTTATCTGTCTGGAGATTGGTCTAAGGAACTCTGGAAGTGAAAAGGAACTAGACAATTGCCTAAAAATTGGCTGCACTCCAAGATCCTAAAATACGAGTAAGGAAAAGTCCTCAGCATGGTGGCCTCAGGCCAGAGGCTATTTGCTCAGTGATCTAGGGGGCATCCTGCTTTGTAGGAAAGTGTGGCAGTTGAATCTGTCTGCTGAGGTGGTGAGATGGCTGGACTCTGAGTGAGGGCGAAGGTCATGACATTAATTTGCTCCATTGTTCTGCTTTTCTGATCCTTGGCCCACTGGGAAGGTTAGGTAGCAAGAAAAGGGCCTGCCTCTTGCTTCTGGGTGCTTGATTTCCCTCTGCTCCTGTGACAAGGAAGATCAGCAAGTAGCAGCCATTGAAAGCCCTGGACCATTCCTACACCCCAGCTCCCAGGAGCAGACATGAGAACCACTGTGCCTGCACTTAGCTGTTTGTGTTACAGGCATATTAGGGCATATGAACATCAGAAGCATATAGATGCTCATACACCCTCTGGTAAAGCAAGTCTTATTGCAGGTTAGAGCTTGTACAGAAATGTATCTAAGGCCACTCCAGTTAGTTTGGTTGCATAACTCAGACGACAACTATGCATTATAAATCTGTAAAACACATACAACTTTGTCAATATACCTGACAAATTTTGTACAGTATTATTATTATTAATCCTGTCATGGGCTAATGCTGAAGAAATTTATTGGCATAAACTCTTTTTTTAAGAACAACATGCTACTTCTCCCAAAATTAGAACTAGTATTTGCTAGATATTTTGTCCCAAGTGCATGGCAATTTCCTAAAGGGAGAAAAAAAATCACAAGTCTGGTCTTCTTGGGATATTTGACTGACTGCTAGTGAGCTCTGGACACACAACTCATCTTCCTTTGATTGTTATGTTCTTTATCATGTTAATGGAAATTCTGTGAGGGGGTGGGGGTGGGGAACCTAAGACTATCTACAGTAATATACCTTTATGATTCCATGTCTAATCATGCTTATACATAACCCATGACTTAATTTTACCTTGAGAGTCAAAGTTAGTGATAATGATCCCTCCAAGGGTCAAGAATTTACAGAAGGACAAACCAAGCTGTTTTCCTAGCTCCTTGCCACATTATTGACTTGGCACCACTTCTTTCTTTTTTTGTTTGCTTTTTTAGGGTTGTTTTTTTTTTTTGTATTTCTTGTATTTTTTTTAAAGATTTTTATTAAAATATAGCTAACATACAATATTATATTAGTTTCAGGTGTACATCATAGTTATTTAACAGTACTCACCTAGCACTATACAGAGTTATAAACACGTTGATTATATTTCCTGTGCTAAAGAAGTGATCACCATGATAAGTCCAGCAACCATCTGATACTGCAACATGCTATCACAATATTGTTGATCTTTTCCCCCATTTAAAAAATTTCCAACTAGAGTTGACATTCAATATTATTTTATATTAGTTTCAAGTGTATACCATAGTGGTTAGACATTTATATAATTTAGGAAGTGATCCCCCAGACTAGCACCACCTGGCAATATACATAGTTATTACCATATTATTGATTATATTCCTTGTACTTTACATCCCCATGACTATTTAGTAACTACTGATTTGTATTTCTTAATCCCTTCACTTTTTTCACCCTGCCTCCAAACCCCCCATATATCACCCCGATAGATCTAGTACCCATCTGACACCATAGTTATTACAATATTATTGACTATATTTCTTATACCCTACATTCAATGACTACTGTGTAACAATGAATTTGTGCTTCTTAATCCCTTCCCCTTCTCACCCACCCCCCAACTCCCCTCCCAATGGTACCACTCTTGATGAACTGGATGCTACCCTGTTTCCTCCCCAATCTGCAGAATGGAAAGGCACCCCTCCATAACATGACTTTATGAACATAAAATAATCTGGCCATCAGAGCTACCTCATCCTTCGATGTGATCACTATCTGCAAGCGTGACTTTCAGTGCACAATTACAGATCCCTAATTACAATTTTTAGTAAATATCTAATTGATTAATTAATACTAGTTTGTCACCTTGGATTATGTTTTGCAGCCAATTTATCCTAGAAGGTTCACTAGAAAATTAATCACTTAAAGGTTAGACGTTCCATGAATACTGAATTTAAAAAGAATAATTTAATGAAAACTACATGGTTTAGTAACCTGATGAAAATATTCTCTAAGCTGCGTAGCATTGATGTTCAATGATGTACTCTTTGGGATTGTGGTCTCCCATGTGTCTTTGTGTTGAACCAAATTCAAATTTGTGTTTTGAGGCAGTTTTTGGTGGGGGTTCTCAGCACTCTTCCTGTGGAGGAGGAGGAGTTTCCTGGATACCCATGTCTTTCTGCTTGATTCTGCAGATCTACCCTTGATTCATCCCAAATATTATACTTGCTTGGGAGTTTAACCTTGAACTTTTTGCTGTCAAAAGCTATTCAGTTTTCAGCAGAATAATTGGGAGCTTAGACTCTGGGGAAATGTTAGGATAAATCCTGGCTCTGCCACTTACTGCCTTGTGGGATATTGAAGTTAGGGATTTCAGTGTCTTTTTCTGTAGAATGGAAATAATGATAGAACTTACTTTATAGGTTTATTTTGAGGATTAAATGAATATTTGTATATAGAGTTTCATAAGAACTCAGAAAGAGCTAAAATTATTACCAAAAGCTCTGTTTTGAAAAATTATACTTATGGGTGATTTCTTGAAATAGAATGGATTTTTTTTCCGTTTTTTTAAATTTAATTTATTTTATTTTATTTTTTATTCAGCCAGATAATGGGAGAGCTTTGTACTTGTAGCACAATGTTTTGACTCTGAAAAACTGTTTTTGGTGATTGTACTTGGATATTAAGTATTTGCTTGTATTAGTCAAGATTCTCCAAATAAACAGAACCAATAGGGTGTGTGTGTGTGTGTGTGTGTGTGTGTGTGTGTGTGTGTGTGTGTGTGTGTGTGATATATATAAGGTCGTGATATATCAAGGTAGTCTGGAAGAAGAGTTTCCTGTTCTTTGAGGCACCTCAGTCTTTTAAGGTGTTTAACTGATTCTATGAGGCCCGATTACATTATGGAGGGTAATCTGCTTTACTCAGTCTTACTGATTGAAATGTTAATCTCATCTGAAAAAAGACCTTCACAATGACATTTAGACTGGTGTTTAACCAAATATCTAATAGATAATGTGGTCTAGTCAAGTTGAGAAGGAAATTAACCATCACATTAACCTTCGAGATGGGACATAAGAATTATCTCTGTAAAGTTCAGGAAATTTATAAGGAGGCTGTTGATAAAGAATTCACCATGTAATGCAACATGAAGTCTCATGAGAGGCATTTCTTGGTCTTTTGCTTCTATAGAGGAAATATTGGCTTTTATCTGAGGGACATTATGAACTCTGTAACTAATTACAGCTTCCATATTTGCATTGGCTGCTAGGAAGCTCAGAGCCATCATTGGCCCAGCTTGAGAGGAGACTGGGACATTAAGGCATACATTTTAGGTGCCTAGCATCTGCGTCACCTTGATAGGGACCCTGTTTGTTTGTTTGTTTGTTTGTTTTTTTACTGTTAAATCACCACCTCCTAATATTTGTAAATATTTATTGAATAAATGTATTAATATATACATTTTTATAAACCACCTCAAATTCACTTCAGAATAAAGCACAGCATAATTACTACATAAAATTATCATGCAGTCTATAAAATATTCTGAATTTTAAAAATGCAATTCTAGATTGTGAGTGAGAAAAAGAGAAAGTAGATAATGCTAGGCATTCATCTGAAAAGTGGACCCAAACTCCAAGTTGATTAAACAGAGTAGGAATTGAAATGCTGACCTTCATTCCTAATCTTTGTGACTCTTCTCATTTGTTGAATATGACTTAGTGAAAGTGAGCTGAGCCCTCTTCCTGGTATTGAGTGGCTTTGGTGAGGAGGAAGTGTGATCTACACACTCACCAGGAGGCTTTTAAGTCTTTTACATAGGTGGTTGCTACCAGAAGAATCATTTTCACAATACATTGTTTATCTTTATGTAAGAGTAAGAAATGCTAGATGTTTCTGGCTGGGTGTTTTGAGGTGACTATGCATCAAGCTCATGGATGAATCTTATCAATTTAGCTGGTTTTTACATGTTAAACTGAGTTTACCTATGGCCAAGAATGCCTTAAGATTTCCCAAAGCTTGACTGAAACTTACAGTTTTCTTCTTGACTCCAGGCCCCTGATCTCCCTTTCCTTAGAGCATTTACTTTAGAAAAACTTGTAATTCTAAATTCTTTTTCTGCTTTTTTGAGATAAAAATCATTTTTTAAGAGCTTTTTGCCAGTTTTGAGTCTTTCTCAAGGACCTGAGCCATGTTGTCATCAGTTTTGAAATGCAGTCATAATGAAAGTTAAAGTTAGTGTACCTATCTCCTAGTTTCTGTGGGAGGGAGGAGCCTAGCTTCAGCAGGCACCTTGCTCTAAGTGTAAAGCCACCTTTGATCATAGAGATCCAAGAAAGTTTACATTTCTTTGGGGTCCAGCTCAATAATAAACACAGATGGCCTATAAGCCCCACCCCCCATTCCAGCTTTTAAAAATGTTCCAGTCATTGTTTGAGCTGAGTGAGTTCACACTGAGTCTGGCTTCTCCTCTCTTCCATATTACAATAGCTTAAATAGTCTTGCTTACCTGTGTAATTTTGCCCAGTATAATTTTTGCTTTGACGCCTGGTTGCCAGGTCTGTAGACACTGACATTTTAAGCACTGATTTACAAGCCAAAGTGCCAGTTTTTATATTTTAGAAAGATAAATATTTCTGAACCAGCATCTCAATATCAACAAATCGTATAGTATAAAAAAGGTACAACCAGAAGTCCAAACCAAGAGAATATTGGTAAGTTCAGAATTAAAGACAATCAGATGTTCTCATCTAGCTTGTATTATTTACCACTTTCATTTTAGAATTACTTTAGCTTAAATATCCATGGCTATGGCCTAACATGAGGAAATGGCTTTCTCTTAATCATTGCTGGCTGAACATTTACCGTGTTTGAAAAATTCCAATGGGCTTAGTTTCTTCCCCAGTGACAATGCTGAATTTTACCTGAGCCCTGTGCCCTTGGAAAATCACAATGATCAAGGGATCCCAATACCTTTGTGTTCCAGGAAACCACTTCTTGCAAAGAACCTCTTTCCTGATATTAGATAAGACCCTCAGCTGAACCTTCTGTTGACTTGTGACAGAGTAAGACACAGAGCCTCCAAATTCCTATTCTTTGCCTCAGAAATGACTTGCTGAACTGTTTGTCCTCACTGATCAATCTGAACAAACTACTTGCTAACTTAACTTGACCAAACTTTAGTTAGGTGTCTTGTTTTCCCCAGGGCTCCTAAACTTTGGCTCACCCTTGAGTTTAAACAAGGGAAATTAATTGGGAAATTAACCAAGCACTGGAAGGTGGAACAACCTCCGCTAACCATCTCTCCCAGAACTGGCCGGCCACAAAGAAAGACATTTCCTATTCAAATACTGATTACCCGGTCTGTTTATTCCACTTTCCCACCTGCAGTCTTTCTGGGCTTATTAATTCTTCCCTGTAAAAGGAAAGCCCTTTCTGCCTCATGTCTGAGATGCTTATAAGTTTTGCAGTTGAAGTGTTCTCCCCATTGCAAGTCTTTTCAAATAAAGTCTCTCCTTATTTAAGCCTGAATTTGTTTTTTCACACCTGAAAATAGTTGCCATTTTCATTGGTTGCCAAAATTTCTTTTATCTCTACATTCTGTGGTTCTTGGTTCTTAAATATATTTCCTACTGCATTACCCCAGTTCCAAATATATCTACGGAAGCATCTCAGGGGGCAAGATGATTTTGTCATCATGGAAAATGTTGTGTAGATTGACATGCTAGAGACACATTTAATTTATATTCTTTGATGAAATACTACAAATTTGTAGAAATTAATGGATTTTGACAGATAACTCTGGAGAACTAAGACTAATGAAGTTTTTCTAAGATGCTGAGAATGATTCAAAATGTACAAACAAAATTTTCTGTAGCAGCAGTTTACTGACTGCACTTTTTCTTTTTCATTGTGGCTGTATGCTTTTAGCAGTGTCTGAAGCCAATCTGAAATTTCAGGTTGGCTTCCCTCTTCCATGTGCTATTGCATATGTTCAGGTACTCACCAAATTAGTGAAATATTAACTACATTTTTCAAGAGGATTTGAAAAGTAAAGCAGGTGCAAATAGAAAGAAGCACACATGGATTATAGAACCAAATCTATTTAAGATCACCTGTTATTTTGGAAGGCAGCTATGCTCACCTTTTACTACCAATGCTGCACTCATCTGTTATTTTGGATTAGCTATGCTTTTCTGTTACAATCAGCTACTGGCCTCACTACCGCCATGACAGTTGATGCATGTTTTCAGTTTTATGCTTCGGCTACTTGCCTGAAAAAACATCTCCATGGAACTTGTTATTATTTGATATGGGGACTTAATTATCTAGAAGCAACAGGTAGAAATACCATAGTATCATGGGAATGGCCCCCGAGTAGAAGTCAGAAAACCTGGGCTCTAATATTGGGTCTGTCATTTATCTATGGTGAACTTAGGTCAGTTAACCTCTTCTGTGTCTCCATTTCTTTTTTATGTGATTATTTATTTATTTTTATTCCCTTGTGCCAGTCCCCTCCTCCTCCCCTCCCCCCGCCCCTTTGGCAACCATCAGTTTGCTCCCCTATATCTATGGGTCTGTTTCTGTTTTGTTTATTCATTGTTTTGTTTTTAGATTACACATATAAGTGAGATCATATGATAGTTGCCTTTCTGACTTAGCATAATGCCCTCTAGGTCCATTTATGTTGTCGCAAATGGCAAGGTTTCATTCTTTTTTATTGCTGAGTAATATTCCAGTGTGTGTGTGTGTGTGTGTGTGTGTGCGCGCGCACACCGTATCTTCTTTATCCACTTGTCTATTGCTGGCTATCTAGGTGGCTACTACTAGTAATGCTGCAGTGAACAAAGGGGTGCATATATCTTTTCAAATTAGTGCTGTGTTTCCTTTGGGCAAATACCCAGAAGTAGAATCGCTGGGTCATATGACAGCTCTATTCTTAATTTTTTGAGGAATCTCCATACAGTTTTCCATAGTGGCTGCACTAATTTACATTCCCATCAACAGTGCATGAGGGTTCCCTTTTCTCCACATCCTCGCCAGCAGTTGTTATTTGTTTACTTTTTGATAACAGCCATTCTGACAGGTGAGGCAATATCTCGCTGTGGATTTGATTTTTCATTACTCTGATGATTAGCGATGTTGAGCATCTTTTCATATGTCTGTTGCTCATCTCTGTGTCGAGTCTCCATTTCTTTAGGATAATTAATTCCTGCTTCATGTGGACACAAGGACAATATAGGGTAAAAAGAGCTTATTAACATTTAAATAATATTGTTTATTACTCATTTCACATATGCATTTTATATCTTTAATAGATTGTGAGCTACCTACAGTCCCCTAACATAAAAGTAAACACATAATAGTTGTTCAATAAACACTTTTAAATGTGTGACCTGATAGGAGTATAAGAAATACTAAAATAAATTCCACAAATAATTCAACAAACATTTATTGTGGGAACATCATTGTGCTAGGTCCCTTAAGAGATACAAAAATGGATCAGACATGAATCCTGCCCTCCAGGCACTTACAGTCCACCAGAGGATATCAGAAATGTGTATAAATACCAAGATAGAAGATTTTAAAAGTCCTAAGAGAGGTACAGAGCAGTGCCATAAGAGTTCACAGGAGAAATTATTTCTAGCTTGGAAAATCATATAAAACTTGGTGAAGATGAAATAATGAGGTGTATCTTAAAGCATCAATCAAATTTGGATGTGGAGGAAGGGGAAGGGCTTCCAGTCTGAGGGCACAAAGATCCTGGCAGGTCATAGTGCAGTGAGCTCAGAGGGAACCGCCCAGGACTGTCTACGGAGACAGCTGCAACTCAGCTTTGGTAGAGTGTGTGTGTGTGTGTATATATATATAAGTGCAGTGGAAACTTAGTGGACTAGAAGAGAGCTTCCTTACAATTATGAGTCTTAATCATTTTTTACCTATATATTTTTTTCTTACAGCTTAAAAAATAAAAAGTGCTACTGCAACTTGGCATCGTTCTTAGAGTAACCAAAAAATGTACCCTGACATTTTTAAGTGTACAATTTCTGGTTAGCGTTCATATATTAATCTAATATTGAGTTGCTAGAACGAGACAAAAATAGAAGTGGAAAAAAATGTAAGATTTTGTTTTATGGCAGTGAATATTACGGTTTTATAAGAAATGTTATTCTAATAGATTGAATTTGTTTTTTTTAAACATACAGATATTTATGGTTTCAAACATGCTTATTGGGGATTTTTTCACCAAGATTTTACAATTTGAGATGAGGAACTGCATACAAGGTTTTCATTCATTCTACAGGTTACTGAGATGGAGCTGAGCATTATGAAATTATGTATATCTGTATGTATATACATACACGTACACATATGTGTGTATATCTATAGATCTAAAGATATAGATCTATAGGTAGATGACTAAGAAAGATGGTGAGATAAGTTTATGAAATATTTGTTCATAACACTAGAAAGTCATCTGATAAATTTAATAAGCATTTAATATTACAATTATGAAGTTTATTTTATTGAAAAATCAGTCCTTAGTTATGTTATACTCTTTTTGTATAATGATGTTCCTTTTGCTTTTAAAATCTGATTAAAAATATACTTTTCACATGTTTACATTGAGAACATTATAAGTATCTGACAGTTCAGCCTGAGCTGGGCGGTTGTTAAGGCTCTAGCTTAGGGGCGCACTTGAGTGCTGAGCACCTTTGTCTCCACCTCACAGCCTGCAGGGTAGGGGCCCCAAGGTCCTGGGTAGCAGGAGACAGCTCACTGGAGTTTCTGACAGACCACAGAAGACTATGCAGCTTAGGTTTAACAGCAAACAAAATAAACATTCTAGGAATTTTGAAGACCCCAGTCTCCTCTCCATTCCCTTTACTTCCCTCTGGCTAAAAAAAAACCAGTCTCATCATGCATGGACAGGACAGACAAGAAAATCGCTGAAGTCCTTCCATGGTGTTTCATTTCATGCAGCTCTGAGGGAGCGGGTGACATCACTGGTGTGACTTTGACACAAGAGAGGACACTAGGGGCTGTGGTGCAGTCAGCTCACTTCAGACTTCCCACTTTAGAGATAAAGCAACTACCAAATACACCCACTCTTCTTTCTGCTTGAGAATATACAGATCTCTTAAAACCCTGAATAAGTTCTTTTTTTTTGTATTTTATGAAGAACTGTAGTACAAGTAGTTTCTTTTATGAAACATGCAGTGAACCTCATTACTTATAATAAACGTTTTCCCTGTGTTAGTTTTTGTATGGTAACTTACTGTTTTCTACTAGTTGTCTTTTTGCCACAAGATAGAAGAAAAAAACAAACAAACATATTTACTTGAGTATGATGGCAGCAGGTTTCTGACAAGCCCATTTACATGGTACATTGTTCAAATGGTGTTGGAGTAGAAAATACAGAAGCACTATACAAACCTACTATTACATTTGAGAAATCATTAGCCTCAAAGGAGTAATAACGGTATGCTATTAAAACCGTGAATACATTTTCAGTATCTGTATTGGAAAAAAAGTTATAAATATGTAAATTTCTGTTCAACAAATCTAAAATAAAATGCACTAAAAAACTGATATGTAGACAAAAGTTTATTTACACCATACAACATTTTAAATATTTTATACACAGCTGCAGCAGAGAAAGCTACTCAGAGCTTTCTAGAGAAAACTGCAATAATAAAGATGTGAAATATATTATTCATATAAAAGTGAGATTATTACTTTATTGCATTTAAAGCAATGAAGAATGTAGCTCAACAAACATTCATTTAATGACAAAAACTTTGCTTTTATATTATAAAGTAAAAAGTGTAGTAATGGCCAAACAGACTGTTATAAACTTTAAAAACTGCATAAATATATACATTGTGCTTCATGGTGAAGTTTTTTGAAAACTAAACCATATGAAGCGGTTACAACATGAATCGTTGCTTGAGGTTTATCTATAAAGATTACCTTACAAATCCATTCCACGGGTACTTACAACACAGGATGGTCAGAACTGTACACCTGGTCCTCCCTCCACTAGCCTGACTAGGTAGAAGCGACCATATGCAAACACCACTGACATTTGACATGGGAATGTCCTGACAGAGGATGGTCACACTGTCCAGCTAGAAATGTCAGGCTTCCCGAGTCTGAAGGGTCAGTGCAATACATTTTGTCTCCATCTCAGTCTGCTTTGATTTCGTTAAACTTCTGTTTGAAAGTCACCCTCTTGCACGTCCAGAGGCAAATTCAGACACTTCTCCCACTCCGCTGGCCTCAGTTCCAAAGCATCCTTTGCCTCTGTGTCTAAGACATTGATGGTGGTGTAATGTTGGTATTCACTGGGGTTTTTGAAAGTGTCCCATGGATTCTTGTTTGGTGCTGGGTTTTCCTGTTTAGAAGAGAAGGGAAGAGAGTAATTTCTTGGATGACTAGGATTGCCTCTTGTTGATGTTTCCAGGAAGAGAGCATGTTTGTAACCGTGATCCAGTTTATATGATTCAGGGATGATCTGAAATTGTGGCCAGCTGTAGGAAATGGTTTTGATTTCGGTTTGCTTTCATTGAACAAATGGATGGACACCTTCAAGTTATCCTAAAATTTTCTAGCAATCAATGGAAGTAAATAGTATTACAAAGGCAAAGCAGATGTTTTGGGTATCTTGTGAAATGTTAGCAGAACTGCATGTTCAGGTAGGAAGGAGCACTAAACCACTGCTAAGATTAAATGTAAAAAATTTAGGTATTTTCCAGAATCTTGGGCAATGATCTTTGTTTATCCCTGGTGAGGAAATGTAATGGGTGGAGCATGTTATGTAATAATAAAAACAGTTACTCAAACTGGCCATATTTCATAAAACTGATTTTTTGTTATCTTTGCTTAGTTTCTCCTCAAGAAATTATCCTTTTTAGAATATTAAAATGCTATGTTCTTTTTATGTAATCTATCCTTTTTCATGCTGTGCATTCCCCACAAATTCCTATATAATTGTGTGGTGCACTAATTTTGTAAACATCATTCTTCCCTCCAAAGAGCACAGCTTTTTGGAAAATGTATCCAGCAATATCATGATTTTTAAGAAAAACTACCAGCCAGCATCCCTTCATGTTTCATAGACTACACCCTCTTAGCACCTCAGATTTAAGACCTGCCCAATTATGACTCCACCCTTCCACGTTGTAGGTGCTCAATAAATAAATGAGAGACATCCTTTGAGGTTTCTATAGCCTGATATTTTGCTAAGGTTTAGCAGTGAACGTGCTTTATTTTAAATATTTAAATATTTTTATAAAATGAGGGAATTTTAATGGGATAGACTCAGCTGAGTAACATCAAAGATCAAGAAGAAAATCATGACTGAAAGCTCCTTAGAAAAAAATTAAACTAAAACAACTATAGTTGTTGAATATATCCTTTACCCCGCCCCCAACCCCAAATTCTGGCCTTTAATAATCAGTTAGCAGGGGGGACATAAAACAGGTACTTGAATAATTATCTGGGTGCCACCCAGTATATTAAAAATCATTCTCAAGTGTGGATAAGCAAAAGGCACAAATCTATAGAAATACTCGTAACTAGAAATTAAATTGCTAAAATCCTCATTACGTTAGATGTTGTCAGCACTTATTAGCCTTAATCATAAGGACATACAAGGAAAACATAGCTAATAGTAAAGATTTAATGAAAAATTCTCCTTTAGGATATGTGCAGGGGTTTAATTCTGATTTAGTCTAATATCCTAAAGTCTCATGAACTATAGTGTTGTAACTCTCCCCTTCTTTTTCCCTCCTTTCCTCTCTTCAATATTTATCAGCTGCTCTGTTGGGCATCATATTAGGCACTCACGAGAATAAGGTGATAAATCCAATATGGAAAAGCAGCATGGTCCACTGGGTAGCATAGGATTTAAAGCCTGATACATGCAGGGCCAAATTCCAGTTGCTCCATTTCATATGAATAGTGACTCAATTTCTCTGAACCTCAACTTCAATATTTGTAAAGAAGACATATGCTTTGCATTGTGGGCCACACGAGTTGGCAAAATGTGTAGGTCGTTACCCACTTTGTGGGGCTGCACAAACAAAAGTGGAGGGGCCTAGCATAACGCCTGGTACTTAGTAAATGCTTGCTGTATAGTAATCATAGTCTTTATGAAAGTGTTTAGAGTTAAATGGAAGTATAAATATATGGATACAGTATATCTATACTGTGGGGGTCCAGAGGAGGGTGGAGATATGGTTTTTTGTGTAGAGCACATAACCTTTCTGAGAACAGTGACAATAGGGCTTGGTCATGAAGACATGTATGTGGTTGGAGGTCAGGTGGCTGAACAGGCACGCATACTGAGAAGTAAAAACCCAGAAAGCATGGAGATGGGGCAACTCTGAGAATAGCAACCAATGTATTTTAGTCAGCATAAAAAAGAACAGCAGAAAAAAACAAGCAGAAGTGAATTAAAAGCCAGATTGTGAGGGGTGTTGCATGCCAGGCTATAAAATTTGGAATTTATTTTGTAAGCAATGGGAATAGTTGAATGTTTGGAGGCACTACGGTGACCTCAATTATTAATCATCAAGTAAAATGTTCACTGGTGTGAATTATGCTGAATCAAGCCAGAGTGGATTATTTATCCATCTTAGACAAAGGGTGTGTCTACAGGAGCTTTTTGAGAATCCTTAGTTTGACAGAAAGTTCAATTAGTTCAATCCTAAAAGGGTTCCTGATATGTAAAGTGTTAGGTCATTTGCTTTGAAAATAGGGGTTCCATTATGCTTGGAATAGGTGTGATTTTCCTTTTCGATTTTGACAATCAAGCACGATGGACCCATGAACTAAAAAGGCCAATTTTAAACTCTGTCAGAATATCTAGATTCTAATTTCAAAGATTATTATTGCCAGTACATGACCGATTGAATTTCTGTGACGCTCTATTAGTGGGTGATGAATTAATAAGGCTGGCCTCTTTGTTAATCTCCTCTGGCATCCCATGGCACTCCCAGCTGAATTGCGGGTCTCACTCTCATTCATAAATGTGTGGACACACTTCAGGTGAGAGGTCTCGTGCTGCTTTAGTGGTACAGAGCTATTGTACCCAGCAATCAGAGTGGGACAGGGTCTGCAGGGAGTCAGCAGGGCTAGTAGTCAGGGGATGCTGTCCACAAGCTACTGACCTTCTCATAGGGTTGGGTGTGACGAGAGGAGCCTACAGACTCTCGTATGGAGAGGTGTAACATTTTCAGTGGGCCAAGTGAATGAATGATAAACTGTGGAACAGCCCCCCAAAAATCATCAAATTTGGACAGTAAGAGCTATAGAGGCCAGGGCAGGCTTCAATGGAGACCTAAATTTACAAGATTTAATCAGAGCTAGTATAGTATAAGTTCCTAAATTTATGCAGCTGTCGTTTACTTTGTTAGCTCAAGTACAAAATGGAGAAGATGTAGTTAAACTGAAGCCTGTGTGATAAAGGCCTAATCGATTATAAACTCAATGTAAGCTAACATGGGAAAGCTTCCAAAAATGCTAATTTGGTCTTAGGCTGTATAAACGGAAATAAAACACAGGAGGACTGCCTGAGTGTGTCTTATAGCTAGCTCATTGGTCCAGGGCAGGCTAGCTGTCACTTGTGGATAAGCCCCTCCCTCCATCCTTTTCTTTTTTCCTCCTTCCCAACCTGCTTCCAACCTACCAATATTGGGGACTAAATGAAAAAGAATATGCTTATTCTGTATCCTAAAAGCAAAAATCTGGAGAAGCTCCTTAGGGGAAAGAGGTCTTAAGGGAGACTGGTTTGTGGGACACACTCAAAGTAAAAGTTCTTCAAACAACACCTTTACTTTGTAGTGTGATTTAAACATCCTGCCTGGAAGCAGGGAAATGGACTACATGGTCTTTTGGTTTGCCGTCGAGTCCCCAAATGCTACATAATTACCATCATTTGCAGTGCTAGGCAGGTGTTGTCCATTAGTAGCCAAAAAAAGGGAAGACTTTATTGAGATTTTGGTTTTGAAAATGTCTTTCTCTACCCAATTCTGCAATTTTTTATTAGCAGCATGCCACTATGAATTATATAACCGAATTAAGGATAATGGACTCACTTGCATGTTCATTATTAATCAAAACTGAATAAGAAACTTCTGTTCTCAGATATTTAGGACAATAGTCAAGCAGCGATGGCAACTCTCTCCGCCCTACTCCTAACCTCCCAAGTGATAAATATTTATATATTTTTTCTAGAAAAGACATGCTGCTACAGAAATGTGGGATAATTAGTAGCCTATTTTGGTTTTCAGGAAACTGAGATAAAAATATTTCTGCCAATAATGATTTAATAGCCATACCATACAACACGGGGAAATTACAATCATATTATAATGGTCAGCAAGCTGTATCTGTTGCATAAACTTTTCATATTTGTAAACATAACCCTTGCTTTTTATTATAAACAAATACAGTTTCTTCAGTTTATTTCAATGTTAGCTTTTGACATTCCAAAATGAGTAGCTAAGATGTTTAGGTCTATCTAATTTTAATGGTGCAACTCTCATTTGCCTGCTAGCTGAAAATTGACAGCTTAATATTTGGAGAAGTAGATGAGAACCACTGTGTTGGTGATCACATATAATGCATGAGTCCTGCTGTAAGGAGGAAAATAGATTGATATACATATGAACTATTTACAGGCCAACTAAGAGTTAAAGTGTATAGTATTTCTTATAACCTTCATTTAACAAACACAGATTTATCTATTATAGACATGCATTAAATCAAGTGCAGCCACTGATTGTTAACTCATCATGACCAGAACTGTACTTGTGCTGAGAGGAACACAGGGAAAACATAAAGATACATAAATTCTTGCTCTTGATAAGCTAGTATCACTAATCGGGGAGTCAGGACTGACTCGTAACACATATATGGCAGAATCACTAGAGTTAGAGGGTGATCAAACACCATGTATACCTTGGAGCTATATCTGTATCTATATCATCTATCCATTTCAGAGCCCCAGATGTTGGGAGGAGGAGGAGGAGGTCCATCCAAGGACTATAAGCCGTTTGTCAAGTAAAAAGCACCTTATTTGGAGTAAAGAGTGGTGTCAGGTAGACCTCCCAGCTCTTTCTCTGATAGCTGAGTCTCAGCTTCTTACCCTCTCAAGTGCCCTGCTCACTTAGGAATGTATTGTGAGGTACAAACGAAGCATATATTAATGACTGTTTTCTATATTCAATTTAGGAGAGCATTGAACTTTAGAAGCCTGAGTTGAGTATCGAGTTAGGTAACTTGCTCAAGATCTGACAGTTCTTGGCTGAGCTTTCTGTTGGTATACTGATTTCTAGATTCCTGGTTGGGTGCTTTCACAAATAATTACATGGCCTTCTCTGGAGTCTGACTGTGCCATGCTCACAGTAAATGCAAAATATCATTTTATTTGATGAAGTCATTTGTTAGGATTGTAGTAGTTGGAATGAATGAGAAGAGAATGGTGACAACCAACAATCAAAGCTCCCTAGTATTGATGTGAATCTCCTGGAGACAAAACCTACCAATGTGGTTTGAGGTAATAAGTCATTATATATAATGAGTTGTGTGTGTGTGTGTGTGTGTGTGTATATATATACACACACACACACTCATATATAATTACATTTTATAATCTTAAAATGCCAGGCATTCAAAGAAAATGAAAAAAAATAGTTATTCATTTGGATATTTGAATTAACATTTAATTCTGAAGATAAAAGAAACCAACACATTTTTGATATAAATAATTCCAATTAAAGCTTATACATGACACCATCTGAAATATGAATAAAAATGCTTAAAGATTCTGTCATTCCTAATTTGCCTCTTAGCACATACCAAAGTACGTTTTGGGGTTATTTTTCTACTTATGTCTCTTGGGTTCCCAAGACAATAAGGAGCTCCTGGAGGGCAGGGCTAATAGCTGATATGACACATCATTAGCGAGTCATCAGGCATTGATGAAACAAAGCATACTCACCATACTGCTTGTATTTGGTATATCCCGAAATCTGTCCAAAGTTTGAAATTTCTGATTTAGTTCCTGAAATAGTTCCATATGCCTCTTCCTTGTATGCATGACCTTCTGCAAAACAGAATAGGATGGATTTTATTTCTAATTTGATTTATGCATTAAAAAAATAATATTTTGCCTTACTAATAAGGGAAATCAAGTTTGGCAGGAACCAGGAGGTCCCAAAAGATGCCACACATGCAAATTAGTTGCACCAAATGCTTGTCTTATAGTCAGCACTTCTTGAACATGAAGAATTGGCTTTTTCGTCCACTTACAAGATTACCAAAAAATAGTTTTCTCTTGTGGGTGCATTAAAAATATAGCATTCATTCCTGTGTAAGATTTTCATCATTTAGAGTTAAAACTGTCTTATAGAAATTGTTATAATATAAAAAAGATGTTCAAAAATTTGGACTTGCAAAGCACCCGAGTCTCTCAATGTTTGTTATGGGGAATATTACTTTTTAATGTTTTATTTCTATAAACACTAAAATTGTAGCTGACTGTACTAAAGGGGGAGCAAAATCCCAGGCCCTGCCATTTAAGGCTGACTCAAAGCACTAAAGTGTCTGAAATATATGTAAGATCTAAAATCTTGGACTTTCCATGTGAATACTGATTGAGCTTTGCAGAAAGAAAATATGACCCATAGGTTTCATATATCTGTTCACGAGATGGTACAGAATCTTAGCAATTAGGAGTCAGAGCATAAATTGTATGGTTGATGAGTTTCTAAAATCGCAGACACAAACATATTAATACTCTTTATCCCTGGTTACTGTTGTTTCTCCCAACTTCATCATAACTCAACAAATGGAGTCATAAATGAAAATGACCTTGGGGTAAGTAACATGGGCTGAATCTTTTTATTTTAAAGAGCATTTAAAAGAGCACAAACAAAGAGGAGTAAGATAATAAATTCCCTGTATTTACAAGTGCTATTTAAAAGGGGAAAATACCTTTCCTCAATTTTGAATTTTACAAGTTAAAAATACAGGGCTTCATTGATTGTCCAAGATTGAACATATTTGTGTAAGATTCTATAGTGTTTTAATGCACGTGTTTCATAACTTACCATTTGCTCATATGGATGGCATAGGTATATTATATTCACACCTAAGCTATAATTGGAACATTTGGTGTATTGTTTTAATTACCAAATATTTTCAAAAGTAAGGATTTGTTTTGAAAAATATATGTATCTTTGGGGGAACTTCTACAATGCCCAATTTTCTTCTAAAAAGACACTTGTGGAGAACACTTTATCTCTTTTAGGGGGAAAAAAAGGCAAAAGAGAAATGCAAATTGAATCTTCAACATATTTTCAAACGCCTTATTCTCTTTTATGTCAACTTTAATTTCCTATATGTAATGGATCTTTCGGCAATGCTTTGTTTAGCTAATTTCTTCTCTTTTCATTAGCCTACTTTTACTTGAGAGAATTCTGCCATTTTAAGTCTTGCTACAACCAGGTTATTTTTATCTTTACTCCTCTTAGCTGTAGGAGTTGGCTGGTGATGAATCAGGTGGTTGAGGATGAGAACATGGCAACATTACTCATGACGGGGACGTGAAACATAGAGAGCAATTATAGAGCGATTAACTTCCCATCAGTTTTGGGGAGAGTACAAGAAACAGATTTGCAGGATTTACAGGGAAATACCAGGCAAACATAATTTGACTAGTGAAGGCTGATAGAGATTTATGAGAGGGAGAATTTGCATAAACAACTCAATGGAGTGATTATGAGGACTCCATAGCTGGCAACCAGTACACTCGATCCTCGGGGAGGCAGATATTCCCATGTAGTACCAGGGCCTAAGACACTGAAGAACATATGGATTTGTGTGACAAAGAATACCTTTTAAAAAAACTATAGTTGTCAGAATGTGGACTCTGGCTCTTACTCACAAATAGTATTTTTCATGATAGTGAATCTTACTATATAGTTATTTTCTGCTAGGGTGCAGTAGGAGTGATGTCACACTAGTGACATTTCTCTAAAGCTATTTTACTCTGTCAGTTAATATATATTCATGAGCATCACATATTGTGCTAGATGGTGGAGTAACAATGGTGTGCCAAATCTGGTAGAACTCCGGTAGAGTTCCTTTCCTCTTATTCCTTGAGGTATAATGGAGGACAGAGGCGTTAATTACATAATAACTAAAATACATGTTAAATTAGAACTGTGATAAGGAAAACAAATGGTGGTGTTAAAAGAGTGATAGGGAAACAGGCTAAAAGAAATCCAAGTGAGGCAGAATTCTAAATTTTCACTTTTAAGTTGAAAATCCTTATGTCAGTTATCTCTACATCTTGTCTGTTCCTTCCATTTTCTAAAATTCAGACAATTTATGGTACAATTTTAAGTCTTAAGTTGGAATCCCCTTTCCTCAACAAGATTGTTCCTTTCCAAAGACAAGAACTCATTGTCTTTTCAGACAGTTGATATTATTGGCACCATTCCCTCAGTTTAAGGTGATTTTGCCTGTGCAGTTCATCTTCCATGAAGAAATCTTGACTTTGCATGAGGAACTATATCTTCCCATGTTGTCAAAAATGTCAATCAAGGTCCCTACCCATCCCCTCGCTGACAGGTGGATTTTTTCCATATCCATCCATCAGAGTTCTCTTTTGTTTATTAGTCAAGGGCACTCTCTGTGTTTTGCAACCAAATATGTATCTCTGTTGGATAAAGCATGTTTAATGAATCAAAGTGTCCAATATATTTCATACACTTAAGGATGCATTAACTGATTGAATGGGCAGCACCTGATTCTGAACTGAGTGTATTTTACTTTGAGAAGTTGGATTGCTAGGACATACTCAGAAATATATTTAGTGAACACCAATGCTATATAGCCAAAAAACATTTTACTACATGCTACATGGGTTCATGAAAGCTACTCTCAATGATAAAGCTTAAGGGTCCTTAAATTAATATGGAAACAAATGAAAAAATTGGATGCTGAAATCTGGGGCTCTTCTTACCTAAAAACATTGATTGCAAATATATCCACTTGCCAAATAATCATTCTAATTTGAAATTCGCACTTTGGCACAGCCAGAAATCACCACAGCAATGATGGTCTGGTGGTTCTGACAGAAGTACCATGTTGGAGCTGCCCATCAACAGCTCATGTATCTGTCATGGGCTCAGTTTGATTTTCTAGGCATGATTTCTTCTTGTTCAGAAACTCAAGTACATCTCTCAGCTTTTTTAGTGGGGAAAGTTCCAATAACAAGAAAGCCAGCATTATAGCAAATATTGAACAGTTTCTACCCCAGCAATGATCTGGGATAAAAACTTAGCTGCAGTTTTAGTTTTCACAGGTGATAAGGGTTTCACCTTATTTATTTACTAGTCTGAGTAATTATTTATTTGTAGCACCAATAATGCCTTTGATGGTCTTAATCACTTAATTAGAAGTTTTCATGCTTATAAATTCTATTGGTCCATTTTAACAGCTCTTTTTTTTTTTTTTTATGTTTACCTTTTTCTTTCTTTTGGGATTTAAACATCCTGTATCCCAAAGAAATTGACTTATGTGAAAAGCTCAAACCTACAATTCATATGGGTTTTCTATTTAAATAAATCTATTCTAACTGGCAATATATATAAAATTCAGGTTCCTTTAGTTAAATGTCTATCAAATATTACAGGTATTTTTTGCAATGTCGAGAAAGGCTTGGTAGTGCTCCCTTCCATTCAGATTATTATCACTCACCATTTTTGGAAGCTGTGTACGAACCCCCATCCTGAGAGGACCAGCAACTTAACTGCACAAAAATATTGCCTCATGAATAGCTTATTTCAAAGCACTCTTATGTTTCATATCTTTGTAATTCAAGGGAGGCAGTCTTTTCAGCCTTTTAATTGTTAATATTGGAGAAAAAATGATAAGTTGTAAAGCACTTTCTGGATGTCATGAACACCTACCAGGCCAAATCCATACAAACTTGGATTTGGATCTCAGTTCTATCACTTTCAAGTTGTGGTCTGAGGCACAAATATCCAAACGCCCTTGACCGCCCTTTTAATAGTCAAAAGAACCTTGCAGGTTTGTCTGGAAGATTTAAAAAGGGATATAAATCATTGCTCAGTGGAGTACACAGATAAGAGCCACTTAAGAAATGGTAGCCCTTATTATCTTTCTTAATCCTCAGGATGACCCTAGGAGGTAGTAGTCATTATCTCACTTTACTGATTAGGAGACCTTAGCTCAAGGGCTCACACAGGTGGTGAAAGAACTGGTAGTCATTCTGAATTCAAAATCAGTTATCTTGGCATGACACCTTATTAGATGTGTCCCAGAGATTTAAGGAGCATCCTCCTTTAGACTATTCAAGTTTGTGATTATGCGTATTCAGATGGAAAAGATGAAACAATCTAGGGTGGGTTAGGTGCCTTTTGTACTGAGTCCATTAACTGAACAGTGGTCATCTTGCAACTACCTCCTACTACTGCATTTGTGTGTTGAAAGACTGGTCTTCATATCTTTTGTCTAAACACCTCCTAGGTATCCCTGACACCTAGCATGGTGTTTGGTATTCAGCAGGTGATGGAAAAATGTGTACTGAATAAATGAATGAGAATGACATAGGTACATAGGCCAGGGAACATGACTGCAACACAGTAGGCCGTCTGAAATCTTGCCTTCTCACCTCCTATTCAAGAGGTATCCACACTGGAAGGCAGACTCATCTTATTGGCCCCATTGTGCTCCCTTATTATCCATACTAGTGGTTTATAAAGGACCTGTAGGGAGGTTTGATACAAATGATTTGGAGGTTTTTTTTCCTAAATTCAGAAATCTGTATCATGGAGTTGTGGTTTCATTAAGTCTGAATTACAGGTAAGATACACATTACTGTATATGGACTTTTAGCAACACAGGAACTTTTAGAAAACGTTGGAGAATCTTTTGACTAGAAACTTTAGATTATGGAGCCTGGAAATCATGTGCAGATAAGAATTCAAAACCACTTTGCCTGAATTACCTTTCCCTGCCTTAGGAGTTTGTACACCTATATCGCCTTTGTCCACATTTACTAGTCTAAACCTGTGGTGATTTTTTTCTTTACTGCTTTGCATATGAGCCTTCCATCCAGAGTAGGCTGTTGGATACCAGTCTGAAATGAATGCCCAAACTCATGTTAAGGAAGCAACCAACACAAACTGCAGAAATTAAGCTTGACTCTTAAAGCTGTGTTGTGGGATGGGGATGTCGTATATACCATTCCTTGGCCAGAGTCCCACTCTATCCATAGGACAGAGCCTGTAGCCTCCTGAACTGCCTGACATTATGGTATCATTCATGTTTCCAATATATTTCTAGTTGGATAAATAATATAGTGTCTGGGGATTAAGAGAAACAGAGACAAAGAAAGGGTCTGAAAAAAACTGAATAAGGAATATATATTTTTTCTATTTTGTCACTTTTGCTCAAGAGGATACGTGGCTACAAATAATTATGCAGGTATTTAAACTTCATAATATACAAGATATGGATGTAGCATAGGACTGAATTGCTCAAACTTTTTCTCCCCAAGTGCGCTGATTGCTCAATAGGCCCCTTTCTGCTTTGTCCCCAACCCCCAGCTGGAAGTGCACTCTATTATCAACAAGACATTTCTTAGAAATTGTATGCTTTATATTTAGGAATTAATATAAATGTGATTTCTTTGTTTAGCTGTGTTCGTAGTGATATAAAATTAATATAAAATAATTTATCTTGGCTATGTCTTCCAAATATTTCTCTATATATTTTAACACGAAGTGGATAATAATGCCTATTACAGTTTCAGAAAGGGAGTTTGTAACTCCATTCCTAAGAATTCCTTGAGCTTTGTCCTCCACAGGAAATTTAAACTACCTGCCTGATATTTCTGATAAAACATCACATTAGGCATCACAATCTCTAAAAGTATTAAAATGCAGATCTTCCTAACTAGATGTCTCTTGATTTCTCTGGATCTGTTAATGGTACTCAGTAGAAATTCAGCCTGGCAGAGTCATCTTTTTTCGGCTCCCCTGTACTTTTATCCTATGTTCAGTTAAGGATCCGACTCCATAGATTGTGACTCCGCAGTGTCCCTTCTTATCCTACCATTTCCATGAGGTGGACCCTCATTACTTTTTCCCCAGACATGACACTTTCTAATTTGTATTTCCACTTCCACATTCACCCTACCACGATCTCTCCTTCCTATTACGGCAACGTTCATCTTTCTAAAGCCCGGATCAGAGCAAATCATTCCTCAGTAAAACAGGTAAACAGACATTTTAGTGAAAAATTAGGTAATTCCTCCCTTAGGGTTCAAGCTCTTCACTATACAGCTTCTCCTTCCTCTGTTCTCTTCTTCCATAGACCCCATGTCTCAGTGAAGTCTGACTTGTTGTTGAGCATGTCGCACCTTAGCCAATCATCATGCTTTTTCCTCCTCCTAGAATTTTACCCGCCATTCACCTCCTTGAGTTATATATGCATATGATGTGGATATCAGTGAAGTCCAACTGTAACCACAGAACCAGCTGAGATACTGAGTTGCTTTCCAAAGTCAACACACCCAAACCCCAAGTCAGGCTGCCAAAGCATCAGCAGAGAGAACTTTGACCTCTAGCTGAACCTGGAACCAAACCCTTACCCCCCCCCCCCTCCCTCCCGAACCAAAGGGCTAGAACATAACCAGAACTTGAACACCAGAACCCACTTAAAAGCCAAGAGTCCCTTGTCCAGAAAGATCCAGTATTGACACCCCTTTACCATAAAGGGCCTAGGTCTTACAATTAAATCTCCCCCCACAAGTATTTCCACATGCCTGTTCCTCCTAGCTACTTAAAAACCCTTAACCTGATGCAGCAAGCAAGATGGATTTGAGGCACCATTAGATCTCAATCAATAAACCTTTCCTTACTTCAAACTCGGACATTGAGTTTTAGCCTTTCGAAGCCTCTAGCACTTGGACTTTGGTTTCAGCAACACAATGTGGCTATCTTATGGTATTACTTCCATAAGTGCCCATTTTCTATACTGCTCTCTGCCTCAGCTTAGATACAGGGTTTGGTAACTTTTTATTAAAGCAAACAATTTTAAAATTTTTATTTTTCATCGTGCATTCAATAAAGTTATTGAGTGCTTACTCTATACCAGATCTCTGTTTGGAGCTGGGAAGACAAACCCAACAAGGGATCTGGGCATAGGGATATCACTATATATTCTCTCTACTTTCCAGGAAGCAAAATCAGTGTTTCACCACTTTATAACTAGTCAACACTTCTCTGTATTTATTCCAGGAATGCAATGCTTTCTTAGAGATGGCTACATGCAGGGGATTGTTCCCAGGTATAATACTAGCCACAGAGTTATACGCATATTTGAGTTGAGAGAATATGATTATCATGTATAGACTCAGAAATGTATGAGACCTGAAGGGAATATGCAGTAAGAAGGCAAAGTTTGTCAGAGGCAAAATGCCTAAATTGGCTTGTGGGGTGGGTGAGGGGATATCATGAAGCTTGACATAAACAAATTTAATTTATGCAGCCTGAATTAAAGGGGAAGGGGACAACTTGGACTCCTCCTCAAGAACCATCTGCAAAGTACAGATAGCTTATATTAAAATCCATCAGCATTTTAATCTGGCAATAATTTTCTGAATGCAATTTATAAGGTATTTGCCACAGAACTATAGTTGCACATTGACTAAGCAGAATAGTACTAAATGGTTTGTAAAGAAAAGGCAATATCTCAAAATTGTTTTTCCCAAAATTTTGATGCCTACAGTAATCATGCAATCACTAGCAATTAAAGAGCTAAAGAAAATAACCAGGGTTGTTATGTTGCAACATTTCTCCATTATCGGCAAATGTTTTCAAAATACCATGGTTATATGTTGGAATACTAAGCCCAGGAAGAAATATTAGCTTAAGGAATCTACCAGTTGCCATAGAAAACGGGTAAAAAAAGTTTTCTAATGCTCCAGATGACACAATATGATTAGATTTCTTTTCAGTCTTTGGGATTACATAACTTTGGCTGGTAGCACTGAGGCTTAATTTTTGATCTAGGATTTTACTAATATATTATGTCACTGATAATCTGGTAGGTTACTACACAAGAAAGGAGGTGGGAATTAACCCAACAACTTAATGCTTTCAGGACAAATACACAGTATGATCCTCTATTTTTGGCTACCTGTAGAAAAAAAAACAAAAAACAAAAACGACAACATATCTGTCCCTTACAAAGCACTAGAAAACCTAACAATGAAGATTGCTGAATATATTCTTTGAATTTACATCCTTCATATCTATGCCCTAAAAACTTAGGATATAATAAAATATCCCATGCCAGGTTGCTACAATTGAGCTGCATCGGTACTAACTGCCACTAATCATGGAGGCCAGATTCTTTATCATACTTGGTAATCTGTACAAATATTATTGAACTACTACTGAAAAAGACCAGTTTTTCTTATCCTCTATTCAGGGTAAAACCAGACTTTGTTCACCATTGCAATAAATAAAAATTAAGTCTCACTTTTGATACCTGATGTACATTACTGAGCTACAACATTCATTTATGTAAGTGAAATGATTGAATCATGAGTTTCCATGTCCTGAGAGGCTTCCATAATTTTAGGAATATGAGCTAAGGGTGTTGAGTTCTATGTAAGCATCAAAACAGTACAAATATGCTGGAAAAATTTACATGCATTATATCCAATTATGTCAGCAGGCTATGAATCATATCCAATTATCAAGATGCATAAGTGCACTTTGTGTGATACTCAAACATCATTAATTTTGTGCTTAGCATAAGCTGCTCAAATGATATGATTTCAGTAATTTCTTGCATCGATATTACAGCATCAATATAAATTCAATGTGAATTGGAAAATGAACATCTTCATCTTGTTTATATCTGTGAAAAGGCATTTACTAAATACAGGAGCACGTTGAACCAACACTTGTGATTGGAAAAAAGTCTGGAATGTTCCACAGAGAATCTAAATAATAGGAATCAAGACATGAGGCAAGTAAGGCCCAGAGAAAGTCTAGCTAAGCATCCTCACAGGCTTTCTATAGGTAGTCACTGAACTAAAATCAAGAAACCAACATTTCAGCCTCCCAACAAACTGAATTGACCAAGTTCAACCCCCACCATAAATTTCCCACTTATCTTAACATTTATAAAATGGTTTTCTTACTTGTCTGGGAAATCTCACTTTAGCATATATTTAAAACAATGAGAATTTTTTTTTCCTACAACTACTTATACAGTGTAAATTTTAATTAAAAATGTTTGACTTCTCATTTAAGTAAAAAAAAAAAAAAGCCCTACATAGCTGCAGAGTAGTACATTTAAGTACTTAACATTAATTTTGAGTTCAAGTAATTAAAATTAGTAATCTTAGAAACTTACCTCAAAGTCAAGGTCTGAATATCGTGATTTTCTTCTCTGTTAGATATTGTTTTTTAAAAAAAGAAAAACCAAAAAAAGTTTAGTTATTAAAATGAAAATCATTATTTTCAAAATAATCCTGTTTCTTTGTGTTATAAGCATTTCCTTTACATAAGACTTAATGAACATTTGTATGATTTCAAGCTATTTCATCCACATTATTTTATTTTCACTTTGAACTTCCTTTAAAATTGAAGAATATAAAAATAGAGCATATTTATCATCTTGATCTCTTAATTCTAATTTCTCAGTGAGAAGAAATTTTCTATGAAAGTTTGTATCAAAATTTCAGTATTGAAAGAGACTTTAGGTGCTCTACAGCAAAATTACTTTATAGACACAAAGGATTAAAAGCAGTGTAGGAAAAATCATCCAGCTTTTTCAAGACCCTCCACAAACCAAACTCGAGATTTCATTTCTACCAAGTTCTACCTAAGTCCCAAAGTTCTCTGTGCCTCACCAACAAATTTCTTGGTTTTTGATACTCCTCCTTGCTTCTAATTGCTAGTTCTTCTTTAGGAACCAAAGTATTTATCCTAATTTAGTAAAACAACAACTAGTTCACACCCCAGCAAAATGTGGACATAAAAATCTCAACAGAGGTCCTCTATAGCTCTATTCTGTTAAAACAGTTCCTAAATCTAGTATAATGCTCATTAATAATTAGGCAGTAGGCCTGATAAAATCAGTAACATAATGAAAATGAAATTAATGTGATGATATTATATTAGTGTCAGGAAGGTATTCTTAAACATCTGCTCCAAGAAGTCACTGGAGTTTAGTAGGTATAGAAGGAGATGGCTGGTAAATGTAGAATGGGTCCTCCAAATTTTTAGAAAACAAAGCAAATTTCCAATATAGGGTTGCTTTAGGAAGGGAGGTATTTTTTGGAGGGGATGGGGACAAAAAAGAAAAAAATAATAAATATTCAAACCAAGTAATATTCAGGCAGTTGTAAAAAAATATTTAAGCTGTCAGACAAACTTCTTCCATCTTATTTCTTCCTCTTCTCCTCTCCCAACCTTAATTTCAGTGACCTAAACCGGGAATCATGTCTAAGACAAGTGGGAGATCTTGTAACTGTTGAACATTAGCAGAGACTGAAAGGCACTCATGTAAGCTTATTGAATAAAGATAGGACTAAACTTCTGCTACTACTAGAGTTAAAATGTTTACTATAGAACCAGAACCTATTTAACTCCCAAACGCATGTTTCAGTAGAGAGAAGGTAATATACCAAAAGAAACGTTTTGTTTAAAAGTTCTGAAATAATTTGATTTGGGTGGAGCTGGACTACAAATGCAGTCTACAATCAAGGAGAGTGCCCAGAAGGAGGCTGCTTTATTAATGGAAACTCGGCATGCTGATCTTTGTTCCCTATCTCCAGTAGTGCCTGAGCTTTGTCCTGGTGACATCCCGGAAAGAGAAAAGAGAGTGGGAAGGCTTTTAACCCAGCCCTCCGTGCCATCTTCCTGCCGCTATTGTTAGCTAACTGCTCTGTATAAAAACCAGGCTCCGAGGCACCGCTTGATGCGAGACTAAATGTCAGTGTTTCCATTAGGCTCTTGGAGGCTTCACCTTCCCTGGCACTGTGACTCAGCGGGACGTTTTTTTTTTTCTAAGTATATGCTAAGCCCAATTCTTTCCTAATACAGCAACATCCAAGCATGGAAACACTTCGTTTTGAGCAATTATTATAGCACATTAGTCATGAGCTTTGTGTTCCATTTGAAAATTAAATAGTGAAATTTTATGAAAAAAAGTTCAGCCAGCCTGCAGAGTAAGAGGCCCTCCCGCTGCACGCGTTGAGGAATCCTCTGTTGCCGAAGGTCATAGCAGCCATATGTTGCCTTGTTCATTTCTGAATGCAAAGCTGTGTTGCCTCAGAGCTGGGAATACTGACGGATCCATGTAGCTAAAGGCTCTGTATCTTAAGAACCAGGACAAAAAAATGGGAATCTAGAATGCCAGAGATAGATTCTAACTCTTAGAGCACATGTCACCTATGTCGTTGTGAAATATGGAAAAGAAAATGGATATACTGCTACAAACAGATTCCTCTCTCTTCTATTTAACTATATTAAAATTAAATTTTAACATGAAGGTATAGCAGAACTAGCAGTCTTGAAGGATTAGGCTAAGAAAGGAACAAAGGAAGCAAAGAGATTTCAATCAAAAGAGCCTAAAAATGGGAGTGAAGACAAACAAATTAGACAGTGGAAAAAAAATGTGGCAAATTTTCAGAGCTCAAGAGAGATAAAAATCTGTGTAATATTATTCATATCCCCACAATACTGACCATGTGTTCTAACCTTCTCTAATTGCTTTCACATTTGAACATGGAAACTGCTCTGTTGGATGGTAGGGAAAGTATTATTTATTATCCCTATTTAGAGAATGAGTAAAACAGAGGACCAGAGAAGTTAAAATAACTTGTTCACTTCACCTGGATAGTAAGCAAATGAGTTGAGATTCACAATCAGATCTTTTGACTCTAAGCGCTGCGTTTTCTCACTGTCTCTCACTAACTGCTCAGTGGGTAATATTTTGTAGCCAAGGTACCTACGCTATTTTGTTGATTGCTCCTAGAACTCACTAAGAATATCATTAGAGGGCTCAGTCACTCCAAGACTGACAGTAGTGGGCCAGAGATTATTTCTTAGCATAAAGCAAAGTAATCAGATTAAAATATAATGGACAAGTAAAAGTTAAAGGAGAAAAAAAATATATCAATATGATATTTGAGAGAAAATCTGATGATGATATATGTAATTTATGTTGAATAAAATAACATAAAAAACATTCTAAAACAGGATAGTTTATGAGCAATGATACAACAACAAAAAAGTAGCTGACTTCTCCACCTCCTACTGCAAAATCTAGTTTGAAAGAAAAGTTTACCTTAAAATAAAAAATCTAGCATTGGAAAATTGGTGATATAATGCAAGAACCAGAATATTCAATTCTGTTCAATTTCAGTCTGTTTTCACCCTTGGTATACATGCAGTATGTTGGATTGTCAACAAGAAGTTTGTGGAAAGCATGACTGATTTACATGTTATTCAAATGTCTCCCTGAGATCTCTGGAATGTTATTGCAAGTGGTTAGAAATAATAGTTATACATTTATGAGAATCAACTAAGAAAAGTGATCAAGTCGTAACAACTTTTCTGATAAGCTGATAATTGAAAAAATGCTACCTATAAATTTAAAATAAGCCAACGTGGTGGTAAACAATTCTATGAAGCTACCAGACATCAAAACATATTACAAGCCTACAGTAATCAAAACAGTATGGTACTGGCATAAAAACAGGCACATAGATCAATGGAACAGAATAGAGAGCCCAGAAATAAACCCATCCATATACGGTCACTTAATCTCTGACATTGGAAGCAAGAATTTACAGTGGGGTAAAGATAGTCTATTTAATAAATGGTGCTGGGAAAATTGGACTGACACATGCACAAAAATGAAACTGGACCACCTCCTTACGCCAGATACAAGAACAAATTCAAAATGGATTAAAGACTTAAATGTAAGATGTAAGACCTGAAACCATAAAACTCCTAGAAGAAAACATAGGCAATAAATTTACAGACATTACCCTGAGCAATATTTTTACTGATAGATCCCCGCGGGCAAGGGAAGTAAAGAAAAAATGAACATATGGAATTACATCAAACCTAAAAGTTCTTTCACAACAAAGGAAACCATCAATAAAAACAAAAAGGAAGCCTACTGAATGGGAGAAGATATTTGTCAACGAGATAACTGGTTAATATCCAAAATTTATAAAACATTCATGCAACTCAACACCAAAAAAAAAACAAACAACCCAATTAAAAAATGGGCAGAGGATATGAAGAGACATTTCTCTAAAGAGGACATACAGATGGCCAACAGGCATATGAAAAATGTTCAACCTCACTAATCATTAGAGAAATGCAAATAAAAACCACAATGAGATATCACCTGATCCCGGTCAAAATGGATATCATCAATACATCAACAAACAGCAAGTGCTGGTGAGGTTGTGGGGAAAAAGGAACCCTGGTGCACTGTTGTTGGGACTGCAGAATGAGCAGCCACTATGGAAATCAGTATGGAGGTATCTCAAAAAACTGGAAATGGAACTACCATATGATCCAGCAATTCCACTCTTAGGTATTTATCCAGAAAAATCCAAGACATTAATCCAAAAAAATATTTGCAACCCTATGTTCATTGCAGCGCTATTCACAATAGCCAAGACTTAGAAACAATCTAAATGTCCATCGGTAGACGACTGGATTAAGAAACTGTGGTACATTTACACAATGGAGTATTACTCAGCTATAAAGAAGAAGGAAATAGTACCATCTGCAACAATATGCATGGAACTAGAGAACATTATGCTAAGTGAAATAGGTCAGTCAGAGAAAGACAAATACCATTTGATCTCACTTATATGTGGAATCGAAACAACTGAATAAACGAGTAATGTAAACAGAAACAGTCTCAGAGACACAGAGGAAAAACTGATGATTGCTAGATGGGAAGGGGGTGTGGATGAGGGAGAAGGGGAAGGGACGAGACAACATAAACTGGTAACTTCAATATTGCCACAGGGATAGAAAAGACAGTTTGGGGAATATAATCAGTAATGTTGTAAATATTTTTTAGGGGCCGGATGGACTCATGTCTTGTTAGGGAGACCACTTCATGGACGGTGTAGAGGCCTGACCACAGCACTGTACATCTGAAACTGCCATTGAATAATATTATATGTCAACTATAATTTAATGCTTATATAGTCATGGGATGTGGAGTATAGTGTGGGAATGAAGTCAATGGAATTGTAATAGATAAGCATGATATCGGGGGTGGGAGGGCAGTGGATAGGGGGATAGAGGTTGTCACTTTGTGAGGGGTGAAAAGGATAACTATTGCATTGTTTTGTACACCTGAAACTAATAATAAAAAATTCTATGAAGATATAAATGCCTCTGTCTATATATCTGCAACTTACCAAAAAGTTTATTTGTATCAAGTTAATAAAAATTTCTTCAGCTCTTTTATACTCTTTGCTTTTCCTAAATTCCCCACTTAGAACACATCCCAACTTGTATTCTGTCCTCAACATTACTTTAAAATTCTCTTTGTCAGTGTCTCTGTTGAGCTCCATCTGGTCAGTTTCCAAGGTCAGCTTTCTGTCCTCCACTTACTAGACTCTCAGAAGCTTTGGGAAGTTAATCACTTCCTCATCAAAATACTCCATCATCTGTCAGCTTTTCCCTGTTCCCCCCTTTTATTTGGTGGAACTCCTTCTCAAGTCTCTTTTGCTGTCTCCCTGCCTTCTATTGGTTGAGTTCCTGAGTTCTCTTTTTTTCTCATATTCTCTCCTGGATAATATAATTCATTCCATGTTTTTTAATACCATCTTTTCAGTTCCAAACACCCTCCTTCCTCCTCATGTTTTACCATCCCTGAAAAAAGATATCTAGTTGGTCAAATCAGAAACTGAGGAATCACCCTTTATCCCTTCCTGTCCCTCATCTTGCACAACAAATCCATCAGCAAGTGTCAGCTGTCACCTCCACAATACATCTTGATCTAACTGCCCTCTCCACTTGCATCCCTATAGAGTCGAAAGCATTCTTATCTCTTGTATGGATTATTTCAGTAGCCTCCTAGCTGCCATCAGCATCTGTTCCACCCTCTCTCCCATTACCACTAGATCCTAACCCTTTGTCTTCCATTCCATTAAAGGGATGGATGGAGAAATGACCATGACAATCTTTTGCTTAACAGTCCTCATTTGCTTCTCTTGCTTTAGAAAGCCCTGCAAAATCTCTTTTTTTCCTATTCCAACTTGATCTTAAGGAGCTTGCCCCCTGCTACACAGGCCTTGTAATCCGATCAGAATATTCCAAGCTCTTTCCTACCCCAGAACCACTGCACTTGCAGTTTCTTTTGCCTGAAACATCCCCTCACTCTTTATACTTCAGAAGGCTCCCTAGACCATGTATCTAAAGAAGGCCCCCTCACATTCCACAGTTATTTCTCAGCATAGTACACTGTTCGAGATGATTCATTTGTTAAAGGTTAATGATCTTTCTCTTCCATAGGGTTTGTTTACCACAGGGGCAGGCTACACATCTGTTTTGATCACTTGGATGTCTCCAGCATCTAGCAGAAGGCCTGGTACAATAGTAGACATTCACAAAATTATTGACAATTGATTGAAGGAGATACACTATGGCAGCCAAACACATCTAAAAGAATGTGACTTGTTTGTTTCTTTTTACCTCAGGAATACTCTGGGACAATTTGGAGAAGCTACACCAAAACTGGATCAGTTGACAGCCAAGAGACTCAAGACAATTTAGAGGAATGCAGACTTCTCACTAACAGAAGAGGAAGATTCCTTAGGATGATTTAAGAGTAAGAAAATGCAAGATGGTATGAGGCTACTCAGAGGAATACTTAGTGAATATATGCAAAGAGGCATCACTCCATATCCAAGTCTTGTAGAAAGATGAATACTTTGTCAAAGGGGACACTTCATTGTGTCACTGCCAATTAAGCTGGACAAGACACTAGAAGATGCACAGTGAGAGATCAGTTCCACTGACGAATAAATGGCAGTATGACTGCCGTTAGAAGTTTGTTACAGAGTGAGCAATGAACCCACTCAAAGAGAGCTTTGATGCCAAGTCCATTCAAAATATCTGTGGAAATAAAACCTGAGAATATTTTGAGAAATAACTTTTATTTGAGCTCATTTTGTGTGCCTGCATAGAAGGCAAACATTTCCTAACCCAGGGGCAAAACCAAAGCACTAAAGAAGGCCAAAGCTTCCTTTCCCCACAGCTACAGGAGGAAAAAATAAATAAGAAAAAGATACCTCTGCACAATGGTCAGTTCTATGATGGTTTCCGTTAGTGACACAGTCCCCCACTTCTCAAGTGAGGCCATAACATTTTCTCTAATATTCTGAATATCGATTTAGAACAGCATTCAAACCTTCACAGACATTCAAGACATAATGGTAATGAAACAATAATAACAAAACCTTCCATCTGAAGCACTTCTTACAATTTTCAAAGGGTTTTCACATACATTATCTAATTTGATCCTCACAATAGTTGTAAGAGAGGCACCTGTAATGTGACATTATAGCTAAAATGTTTTACCTCTAAAATCCATTATGCTGCGATCTCTATAATTCATGTCCAGGAGAAAACTGAAGTACAAACATTTAGCCTAGAATGGTGGCCCTTTCCACTCACCTATAAATTGAGAGAGGATATCTAAGCATTTTTCATATACATTTATACCTAAATGGACACAAAACTGGAGTAGCAAAACTGTTTTTGATAAAATCATTTTGTAATCTATCTAACTCTGATTATTAAGAGTTTCTTTATTAATAGAAAAATCCATGCAAGATTTTTCAGGAGAATAACAAACCCTTTCAATATTTACATTTGAGCCAATTGTTTCACAAGAATTCAAGTGATGGAGGAACTGAGAAGCCATATAATGGACCATGAGGTAACCCAGAGATTAGCAGGAGGAGTGACTGTCCACCCCAGCCTGGGTGGACAAAAAGAGATGGCATAGTGACTTAAGCCCAGGGACCAAGGCACCTGGCAGAAGCTGGAAGCTTCTGGAATTGTAGCTAAAGAGACACAAGGTGCTGCCAAAAGCAGAAAGAGCAGGGGAGACATATCTCTTCCCCCAACCTCTAATCTCTCCAGTGTTTCCTATTGGCAGTCTCCTCAAGGGGCAGAAACCAAAGACACAGAAACCAGTATCAACCCTGAGTGATAGGGGAGGAAAGGATGAAGAAAAGGTCATGTACCAAACAGGCCTGGGATGTGTACACAAGTTAGGAACATGTTTGAGTGAGGAAATGTTTGCTATCAGGTCTAAGGGCTACAAGTTGTTGAATACCAGTGTTTGCTATCAGGTCTAAGGGCTACAAGTTGTTGAATACCAGTGTTCCAATGATTCAAAAATACTGACCTATCTTCTTACGATATTATACATACATACATACATACATATATATATATATATATACATATATATATATATATATATATATATATATATATACATATACATATATATATATGATAAAAATAAGTAGAACCGCAATCCAAGATTTAAACTATATTTCATAATCCTCAATGGCTTGAGACTTATGATACCTCTCTTCCCCCACTTGCTTCATAGCAACTAGTGGTATTTTTTACATTATACACATACCACACACTTAAAATATTTTGCTAATTAATTGAAGGTGAATGACTTAAATGCTGATGACAATTTCATTCTCCTTAACCTTAAAGCAAAACAATTAGAAGACCTCTAGAGCTGGAGCTACTGTGAGAAATTCTACCATATTAATATTTAAATTATTCCATAATGGTGGAAAACTAAATCTAAATTTTCAGAATTGCTTAACCTGTCCATTCTGCGACTGGATACAGTTTGGAAGCTGGCAGATAACACTTTAGAAGAAAGAAAGAAACAAGATACTATTAGGCAGGGAGGAAATCTCTTTCATGCCAACAACTTCATGCATAAATTTCCCACACTCAATAATTGGGGATAAGTTGAACACACTCCCCTGGAGATTGACACCTTTTCTGCTGGCACTGCCTTCTGGGTTGGGGAGCCTCCCTCTTCCTTTGTTGCCACCTGCTTATTTGAATAAATAACTTCCACCCACTCACCCACTCTTTGGCTTTCTGTTTTTCTCCCTCAACTCTTGTTTTCCCTCTTCGCTTTTCCTCATTAATATTGCATTCTATGCTACACTTGAGGGCTTTTACCCTCTTTCTTTCTCCCTGCCACCACTTCCCACCTTGGTAATTTGTAAACACCAACTCCTCTTCAGGAAACGTCCTGAATTAATAAGAACATCTTATTATTTCCTTGAGGAAATCCTAGCTCCTGGCCATCCTCTGCTGCCCCAGCTTCCCAAGCAGGACATCCCTGTGGCTGAAATCTCCCTCCTCACTCAGAGGGGAAGAAGACTCAAATTCCTATGGCTTAGACCTCATGTCATGCACATATTCACCCACTTTCATCTTCACATCATCTTCTAAGACTCAAGTCACCTCCTGGATACTGTTGATCCCCACTCTCCATGCAGATACTCCAGCCATCTTTCTGCTTGTTTTTGGTCAGAATATCATCTTCCCCATTGGTTGGCCCTGCAGATACAGTCTAGCAGAGTTGACATCTCTATTTGGCAATGCATCACTCTGCTCATTAAGAAAGCCATAACACTGGCTTTATTAGCAGGAGCCACAGTCCTATCTCCAAATATTGCTAGTTATATACACCTACACTTTATCCATCTCACATCTTTATTCACTCTAAGGCCAAGTGTCAGGGGTTAAAGTGAACTTTCAAGTTACTCTCATGCTAATGTTCAGGCACGTTACAGTCTCTTTAGATAGCATAAAATTGACCAGGACAGAAAGAGTCTATTTCTAGACTTGCTATGTACTTGCTCTGTAACCTTGAACAAATGACTTGACTTCAAGGATTATAACAACTTATCCATTGCACATAAATGTTGTGAAGATTAATTAATTCATGTTTTTAAGGTGATTTGAAGCTCTGCTAATGAAAGATGCTATATAAATGCTAATTTTTATTATTCAGTCCCATATCTATATATTCTCTTTCAGCTGTATTCTAAAATGGCCACCATAAGCCATTACTATTATTAAACTCTTTTAAAAAATTAAAATGAGAAACTGAATTTTCATTCTGAATCCTGAATTTTCTTCCATTTCAAGATGTAAGCCCTGCAATCTCTAAGTTATTTAAATGCAGATCTTTTGGCTGAATCACAGCTGTATATGATGCTTCTGCTTAATAATGAGGATATAGAGATTTAGAAAAAATTACAAACAGCACCTGGAAATACAGTCTATTGTCCAAGCACACATGACTTGTACAATATCAAACCCAGAAAGATTTTTAGGCTTTTAGATGTGAAGCATTTTTATAACAAGCAAAATTTTTAATGTAATCCTATTCTATCCTATTCTAACTCTAGCATATTTTAAAGAGCCATTCTATATGGAAGACTCCATACGGTCATTATGATTTTTCCAGTACTGCATCCAAATTATTACTTTGATGTTATTATATACATACTCACTGAACCCCTTTTAAAAACTTTTGTGATTTTCTATAAACATTATGTAGTTTATCCTTATGTGGTTGTTATTACAGTAGAACTGTCAGTCTCTGGGAAATTGCAAGTTAGAAATAGAGAAAGAGTAGCTTTTGGCTAATTCAAAATCATGGAATGCTTTTGTTTAGAGGGTGCTTTAGCCAGCCACTCTGGAGTGAACGTGGTTCTTACTGCTGCCATGGCTTTGGCTATGAGGGATGATTCTTCTCAGAAACCCTATTGCATTTGAGATTGATCTAGAATTTGGGGACTTATTCTAGATCTCATCTACATCACGGTTTTAGTCTAGAATTTCCTTGAACCAGTTTGGAAAAGCCTCAGAGTTACACCACTCACCAAGTAACCTAACCTTTCAGGATCCCTCTTTATTTTGACCATGCAGAAGGCATGACTTTGTGGGGAGAAGGGAGAGAGAATTGACTCTGGGCACTTCGGAGCACCAGAACATATGATTATCAGCATACTTTTGATGGAAAGGGTAGGTGACCAATTATAGTGTCTTCTTCCAAAAAGTATCTTATGAAATAATGTCATTAAAACAATTGGTAATAGTATAAAAGAATGCAGGTATTACATTGCATACAGAATGCAATGTATCAGCACTGAGTTTACAGCAAAATTTCTAGGTAAAGGATATAAAAGTCACGTATAAAAAACAGTAACAGGATGTATGTCAAAGTAAGACATTTCTTAGATCTTCCTTGATGAATTACAATACAATATGAACAATATTGATAGCTGTTGACTATTCTCCACTTCACTTTATAGGTAGAAAAGTGAGGAGTTTGCTTTTTTATAAAAGCCATGTGGTTGGACCTCAGAGTCTGACTCTTACCGTTCTCAATTTATATACCTCCTGAGAGCTCACAATTTAAAACCAAAAATTTTAGTGATCATCATTCTGTAAGAGCTAAGAGCAAAATAATTACCCCGAAAGATATCTATCTAATATATAGGGTTTATAATCAGTGTAATGGTAGATCTCATAGTAGCATTCTGATTTTCTTATTGCTAGCAGCTGCCCTCCCACAGAAAATCCAGGTCTTGGTTTAAGTTCATAGCACCATTCAGAAACTACTTTCACAACCAAAGGAGTTTTGGTATTTGAGAAAACATCAGAAGAATCTTTGTTTTGTTTTTCTTCTTTATGAATGTTCTACTTGGTTAATGAAGACTTATGACAGATAGGTATCTTTTCTAAATATGGAGAGTTCCTCTTTTTAAACACAATCTTGATAATGGGGATTCTGATGCATGACTGGAAAAAACGTACATTCTGAATATCAATCCCAACATACCCAAAATTCTTACCGATCCATGACTGCAAAGGCTAATGTGACCCTTCTCCATCAATCCAAAGCCACATGCATCAGTCTCTGTCATTCTCTCTCTCTATATATTTCAAATAGCAAGAAAAAGTTCATTGCTTACCTCTAAAGAACTCATTGATATGGTTGATCCAGTTTCGCTTCTTGATAGTCCTGCGTTATCATCCAACTCAGAGGCCATGAAATTCTTCACGGCTGTGCGAGGCTCAAAGGGTAAATTCTGCATATGTTCCTGGGGTGCGAGATGTTGTTCTAAGTTCATATTGAACTGGTCCATTACGGGGGGATTCATGTTGAACTCAGGATTCACTTTGTAGTGCAATAGCCTTTCATGGGGCAGGGTTTCCATGCCGATATTCATTTTGCTTTCTTCTTTCATTGATGGCTGGGTATTTACAGAACTTCTGGGCATCACAATATAGTCACTTTCCATCATTCTTTCTTGAGGATGGACTATGTCCATATCAGCCCCTCTCAAATTATCATCTGTGCATAAGTACACAGTTCTCCGCAATTCACTGTTCTCTTTTTTCAAACACTGATTGCCCAGCTCATTCATACTCATGGGCATGTGCAGACCGGTGGGTTGCTGGATAATGACTTTAGAAATGACATTTCCAGGTAATGTTGAATAGCTTAGCCCTTCAGGGTTTGTTCCCTTTTCTTCTTCATCATCATCATTTAAAGAAATCCTAGAGAGTGTTCCCGTTATTGTTGCTGCTCGGCAAGGACCAATATCCTTATGAAGAACTGTGAATTCAAATATGAGAGTTCATAAAAGAAAGCTAGTGCATGTGTACTCTTTATTCTAGTATTCTGTTCTCTCTACTAAACAATATCCTTAATAAAAATGTTTAGAAATTATTTATTTATTGTTTGTATATAGTATAGTTTACTCAATCATCCTTTATTGATTCTGATTATGTTCAAAACATCTGAAAGTTGATTAATGGATTTTCAAAAATCTCAGTGCCCTTTCCTTAAGCAACTCTGCATGTTTTCAGGGGAAAGGCAGATTACCAGAGAAGTATCCTCCATCAATCTACCACATAGGGTTTTATAAAATTATGGATATATTTCACATGAATTTATCTTTTTTGTAAAGGCTTCTTTCCCCTAGAGTATTTGTAACAAGTTCTATTAAGATATTTTTTTTGAAAAAGGTAATCAATAAGAATTTCATCCTACTGCATTAGAAAGCCTTCCAAAAATTATGCATGCTGAAAATTAATAAGCATTTATCTATGAGGAGGTATTAAAATTGCCAGCTGAGTTTAAGCAGAAACAAAACTGAGCTTCTAAACCCACCATTCCATTTTAAACCTGAGAAATAATGACTTAGAAAAAAATTAAAAATGCATGACAACTTGTAGTAAGAGGGGGAACAAAATGAAAACATAAACCAAAGCAATTGAAAACAAACCAACCAATGAAAGAGCCCAGGATTCTTTATTAAAATATAGTTTCATGTTTTCTTTCTTTTTTTTTTGCCTCTATATTAAAAGGAAGCCATATTTTATGCATAAAAGAGGCAGACTGAATCAAAGCATGCTTAGTTGTGAACAACTGTCAGTTTTGAGGTATGAACAAATGAAATTCTGAAGAACTATTCTTGGTAATTTTGGTACCGAAAGCACACAGAAAAACACGGTGTGCAAGTCAGCTCAACACGTCCACACAGCTGCCCATCTACAAAGCAGAGCGATCGCCATTGAAAATTTCATTAGGCAGAGACAACTGTAAAATATTCGGTTTATTGTCTCTTCATGAAAGGTTTCATATATATTGACTTTTACTTATTATTATCCAGTTTTCAAATAGCATCATAATCATTGTACATTAAAGCAGAGGCTGAAAAATAGGAATCTATGAATGTTTCCTTATTACAAAGACAAGCCTTCCAAATTATTTCAAAATATGCATCATTCATGTAGTATCTTTTCTTTTTAAAGATACTGTGTTTCATTATTTTATTAGGTCTCTTTATTTTAGACACTAAAAACATCACTTCACCTCTACATGTCTTTTATTAATCCACAATTTGGTTGTGACTTTTTGTATTAGAATAATTTAGCTTAAAAGCATAATTTCCAAACCTCTTAAAATAATAAATTGGTAATAAATTGTGGTTGCCAAGAACAATGTACATGACAATATTAAGGAGCAAAGAGTGTTAAATTAATAGATTTAATGATATTTGAAATAAAATACTTCAAAAACATCTCCAACTCCAGGAAAGAATACTTTTAATCTTGAACTGTATGCAAAAATTAATCCAAAATTCACAGCCGTAGAATTTAAAGGCTGGTTATGGAAACCTATCATACTGCATTAAAGGATCTATATCTATCTATCTATCTATCTGTATCTATATCTATATATATACAATTTTATACTTTTTTTTAAAGATTTTTATTGGAGAATTGGAGGATGGGAACAGCGCTGGGGAATTGAGGGAAGGGGAACAGACAAGTTGCTGTCTTTGTTTTTCCATCTAGTTGTGGAGGACATTGCTTCACTGGCCCAAGTTGGCACCATCATTGCGTTCTTCCTGGGTGAGGCAGATCAGTTGCCGGCTTCTGGACGGCCGCTCACTGAGGCTGCTGGCTGCTCATGCTGGCTGCTGGCTACATATGGTAGCCCATGGCAACCCACTGCAGCAAGGGCTGCAGCCTACACCATCGCAGGTGACTCAGGGCAGCCCAGCTCCAGGTTGAGCTGTTGTTCAGCATCTTAGCTGTAGAGGGCAGCGTCACTGGCCCTCATATGTGAGATCTGAACCGGGGCCCTCTGGCATCCCAAGCTAATTCTTAACCAACGCACCACTCGGCCGGCCCAATTTTATACTTTTATGAATATTATAAACTATAAAGGCATTCATAATAATTGGTTTTATAATATGCATTTGTACAAGATTTGTTTGATTTTGTATAAATGCAATAATATTTAGAGTTATAGTGAGCACATTTTTATCAAATTATATTGCCATCTTTATTAAAAATTTGTGTGTCTTAAATACTTGGGGAAAGATAATTCTTCTCATTAAGTAGTACTTACTCTATATGAAATATATGTCAGCTTCTTAGACTTGCTTAAAATGGATATCTAAAATTTGAATATACAACATAAGATCCACACCACCTACACATACAAACATGATGTTGAAGGCATGGGACTTTTGAGAGAAATTAATAAAGTTGTAAAAGGCAAAATGCAAACAAAAACAAAAACAAAATAAAATGCACCTGAATATTGTGTATAATCAGATATATACTCCACCCTTTGGGAAAGTGAATTTCAAAAAAACATAGAGAAGAAGTATTCAGAGTCCATGAATTGAGGCTTTAAAATTGAATATAACTCAACATGGACAGAAATCTCCAGAAAAACTCAGAGGCAAGCTCCTGATGAGCTCTGCTAAAAAAGGGCACAGACAGAAAATAAAAACATTCAAAACAATGTTTTCTAATAAAATAATGTACTGGCCTACATTAGAAATATCAGAATGCAACGCCTTCTGGAAAAAAAGAGGTAATTTAACAAAAGAGAAGAAACAGGATGAACACTTAAGAAATGAGACCACAGATAGGTTAGTTTAGTGGTTCTCCAATGTATCAGAATTACCTGGATGGCAGGTAAAAACACTGATTACCATACCCTACCCACAGTAGGTCTGCGGTAGGGCCTAAAAGTTTGCATTTCTAACACGTTTCCTGGTGACGCTAACACTGCTGGTCTAGGGACCCGACTTTGACAACCACTGGTTTAATGTTAATTAGCTGGTAAAGAAAAGACAAAACTGCTTCTATTTTGCTTCTCTATTAAAGAGAACTGTGAAGAGTACACCAAAAGAGGTGGAAAGGAAACTAAATTGAAGATAAATAGGAATTAAATAAACACCTAATTATTTTAAATAAATTCAGACTTCCAGACCCAGAAAATTACATCCCATCTTGGAATACAGATTTGGATCCTGGCACCTTGGCTAGTGATCTTTGAGAAATTATGGAAAATAGATGAAACCAGGGAAAATGTTTTGTCAATTTTCCAAAGAGGGAAATAATAAACTTTGGAAACAAAACTCTGTGTCTTAGCAATATTTTGGTAGGTATTAAACGGACAGGGTGATTCCTGGTACTGGCACAAGTCCACTATGTGTTACCAAATCATGCCAGTTATTCTACTGTTCTACTGTAACCACACTCCACAGAAAGTATTCTGATTGAATTCAGGAACGAGAACATGAGATCAATGTCTCAGATTCTTATTATAACAACTCTGTGATCTTAGACTCTGCCTAGATGTTTAATGGTTTTCAGTTGAATCTGAAAACTACACATGAGGTGAGTAGGGGTGCCTTACAGAACACGACAGGGTTCCAAACTTCATCTCATCCCATTCAACTCCTTTGACAGCTTGGATGATGGTTTAGAAGGTGTTCTAATCAAACTTTCAATTCCACACACTTTCAAATGAATAGAATAATGATCCAAAACTAGTAAGATAATAGCAAATAGAGATATAAAAGCAAAGGCCAGATTTTTCTTCAAGGGGGAGAAAAACAAAATAAAAACCACAGAATCTTTACATAATCTTAGTCTTGGAAAGCCCTGACAGCTACTACAAAAAGTCTTAGGGATTTTTAGGTGACAACTGGCTGACACTAGCATTTACCTGCTGCTATGAAATCAGATGCAAATGTAGACAGCATCAGCGTAAGTAAAGAGCCAGCTGTTTAGTAAAGAGAATGCTGGATACATATGCGTGCATTTGGGCACCATATTTTAAAATTATTAACAAATTGGAGGCTACTTGGACACTATGCCTGCCTGGGAAGATGCTGGGAATAATGAGGAAACATGGTTTGCTTAGTCTGGAGAAGAAAAAAAAAAAAAGACTTAGATTGGGTTAAATGATACTTGCTCTAAAATATTTGGCTATTTTGATGAAGTGGCTATCCACTCTTCTTCTAGAAGGCAACACTAAAGCCAGTGAAGAAAAGTTAAATAAGGTATATTTTGTCTCAATGTAAAGGAACATTTCAACAACTGGAATCACCCAAAAAATGAAATGTGGTTTCCTTTAAAACTCTTGAGTTATCTACTTTGGGTGAGTTTAGGCACAGGCGGGAGGGCAACCATCAGAAAAACTCAATGGGACCCTAGTACTGTAAAGGAGGGTGTGCTGCATGGTTTCTTCTGGTCCCCTCTAAAAATATAACAGCAGCAGCTATGATACATAAATACACACACACACACACACACACACACACACACACACACACACGGTTATTTCATCCTTACAACAACCCATATTTCATAGATGATGAAACTGAGACACAGAGAGACCAGATTGATAGGATTACACCTGACAATGGAATTACAGTGAAACCTTGCATTGTGAGTAACTTGGTTTGCAAGTGTTCCGCAAGACGAGCAAACATTTCTAATACATTTTAACTTGGTAAACGACTGATGTCTTGCAATATGAGTAGTTTGTTTCCGGAACGAATTATGCTCGCAAACCAAGGTGTTACTATACATCTAATTATACAATGGGATTACACCTAATCAATGGAATGGAAGGCTTATGTCTTCAATTCAATGCTTTTCTGCTGTTGGAGCTCCCAACTAACCATTTTTAGTTTCTCTCTCATTCCCTCCTCTCTCCCATTCTGCTATTACAGTGCTTCCATTTGAAAGATTTTATTTATAAATAGAACTCATTATATTCTATTCTATTCACCACATGAATATGTGATGTGTAAACTGCAACATTTTCTTTAAAATCAAAATCCACAAAAATGATTTAACATTTCTATTATAGTTTCAAAATCCAAATATTCTTACCTGACCGGCAAGCAATGTCTACATCCTTTTCAAAGTCTGTCTGTAACAAAAAAATAATAAGACATAGAATCATCATTTAATAAAGACCTCAAGTGAGTTTTACTAAACAGATTATCTGAAGTTTACAGATATCTGACTAGGCAGTACCGAGTTATTGTTTTGTGGAAAGGAATTCTCAAGGAATAATCAAATTGTTTTTGAGAATATTTCCTAGAGACCAAATGTTGAATAAAATCAATGGAAACATGACATGCAATTTTAATAAGGCAATATAATATCCATTGTAACCTCAAGGACAGAATTTTAAGGCAATTCTTTAAAGCACAATAAAAGATTAAAATGTGCATTATGATTGTACTTAAATGTCTCTGTTATTTGTATTTTTAAAGCACTCAGTTTGTATGTATATATTGCTTGTAATATAGCATCTTATAATACAGCTTTGTCAAGCCCTTCATAGTCACACCAGGTTTTTCTAATGATCATTTTCACTCAAATGTGACAAAAGGCTTTCAGGTTTAGGAATTAAAATCGAAGATGAACCAACACCAGTCTGGTCTAGAACCTGCTAGAGTGTAGTTCCATCCTCATATTTTCCCCATACTTTTATTTTCAATAGTTTATTTTTGTAATGGTAAAATTAAATTAGTTCATCTTAATCAATATTTTAAATTCAAAATATCAGTATGTAGCTACTTGTTTTTGAGAAGGAATTAAAATGATTCCTTCTCAAGTCTTAGTTACTAGTATATTATTTAGACTATTTGTTTGTTGCCTGATCCAAAAACATTATTAATAAATCAAATACAAGAACTATATGATTTCACTCATATGTAGGATATAAAACAACAGATAAACAAACAAAACACAGACTCGTAGATAAGACAACAATAGAATGGTAACCAGAGTAGAAGGGGGCAGGGGAAGGATGAAGAGGGTAAAGGGGGTCAAATATATGGTAACGGAAGTACACTAGACTTAGAGGCTGAGCACACAATGGAGTATACAGATGATGTATTATCAAGTCGGACACTTGAAACTTGTATAATGTTATTAATCAATGTTACCCAAATGAATTTAATTAAAAACATATATATAGTAAGAAAAAAACCTAGTTAAGCCTTGATTTTAATGACATAGTTTAAATCTTATCTCATTTCTAAAATATATCAAAGTGGTTATATCTCAAGTAACCTTTAATTGCAATAGTAGTCAGAGCTCATGTGCGATAGCTGACTTTTACAGGAAACATGGCTACTCTTTATAGGTTAGGGCAGTAGCTCTCATCTTAAGCTGCATACTGGAACCATCAGTGCCTGGGTTCCAGCCTAGAGGTTCCAGCCTCATTGATCTGGAGTATAGATTCTGATTGTCATGTGTAACCAAGACTGCGAACCGCTGCTTTAAGACTAGAAGCGCAGGTCCGTAGTGTTCTGATCTGTAAATAAACATGATCCTATGGATGCCTAGTTATCCCTGATTCTGTGCAAGTGTGAAAATACTTTCTGCTGTTGCACAGAAACCCCACACTCAACACACCAATAATAGATTCTGGATTCCTAAGCAATCCAGACAAAATAGTTCCTGGTGTCAGAGTTCTAAGTCTGTTAATAAACTAAAGCCAAAGGTTACTCAGAATAATACTTTGATACTATTTTACTAAAAAGAATATTTGTTTATTCCCTTGAGAAATCATGACTCAGTCAACAACCAGAGGGAAAATAAAAGCTCACCATGATTTGCGCATGCCCATTAGGAAAAGAACTTGAAGAATCAGCATTGATTGGATCCTGACAGTTTCTCAATCGGCATCTAAATGCATCCTGAACCTGTGAAAAATATGACAAACGTTAATTTTCTTCTCTCTTGGAAATGACCAGATAATGCCTACATTGGCAATCAACAGAGAAAGTGGTTATCATTGTTTTCATGATCTAATACCTATTTGGTTTATTTCCTAATACAAATACTGGTTACCTCCACTGTGTTCTACGCCAAGGAAATTCATCACTTGCCATAATCTATAGAGGGAAGTGCTGGGAACTCCTCAGCTATCAAAATGGCTATGTCTGACTCAACAGCAATAATTCTTGCCAGAGGGCAGATTTATTTCCATTGTTACAAACACTATGTGTGTCATTCAAGGAGGATTTATTATTTGGTATGGCATAATCTTTATAACAGCTTTAAACATAGTGAAAAATGAGATTACTCAATGATCTTGTGACTGACATTGATTTGGGATTTTCCTTTTATGCCTCACGTAAGGGATCCTATTGGAGAGACTATTTCTTGTCTATCTTCAAGTACTATGTGCTCTGATGTAAACACAAAACACAATAAAACAAAAAGATAACAAAAATAGCTGTTTATAGTTGATTGTCTTGGGCTGGGGTGCGGAGGGGAGGTCACTTAGCAAAGCCAAACTTCCATAATATCCATTCACAATTGGATTCCAAGTAAAGAACAAGCATTATCACAAGGCAATTTGAAGAACATTAAATCTCTTATTAAACAAGTGAATCAACATGAATAGATGAATAACAAACACATGATCCATAGTTATTCTGATCACAAGATGCCTCTGCATCAGTGTGTCCTTTCTACTTCCTGTGGCTCATTAGGCTCCTAACAAGCTGTTGATAGACATTATCACAAGTAGCTTCTTATCCCAGTCAATGGCAAGGTCATTTTACTAATATTTTGTTTTTCTGACTTTACATTATTGACATTCTCCTTATAGTTCATTATAACCTATTTTATTGGATTAAAAAACAAAGCACAGATGAAGTGGCTTTTCCCCTATTTTGCTGAAGCGCCACTGTAGACATGACCATGGTAAACACATCATGATATAAAATATCCTGACATTATTTTGTTGTAAGACATGCATAGTATATGTGTTGGCCAGAAAAACACGGAACCTATTAAGTAATTGTCTCCTCCTCTCACCCATATCATAAGTCATTAGCAGTCTCTTTTCCAAATTGCAAGATTCGGAAAGTGACATAGAGTTTAGTCACCACCACAGTCTTGGCTAACCAGTTCAATGATGAGACCTTGGTCCATTTATATTTCTCCTCCTCAGATTCTAGTCCTGGTGATGCAATCACTACAGGTGCGAATTAAGGGAGTAAGGGATGGACTCAGTGCTCTCTGATCTCCCCATTCTCTGATTCTAATAGTATTTCTAAATCTGGGATCTCCTGAGGGGTGATGTTGGGGGGGGGGTGGAGAGAAGAATGAGGAGTTGCCTGATATAGGTGAGCAAGGTAATTTTCTTATTTTTTCTTTCAAACACATAAGTAAAAGTACAGGTTCAGTGAAATCTAATCTGATCATCTTTTCTTGAAGAACTGGATATTTAGAACTAATTCCTCCAGCTTCCCCCTTGAAGGAGACATGACATAGACAAAGTTAGTTTCTTTAGGTGTGAAGGCTTTAAGGCTTCTCCTTCTTAGCTAAAATGACATATTAATAATAAAAAAATTGGTAAAGAGTGAGGTGTTTGCCAGATGACCACTGTATTTGTTATGCAGAAATGTGCATTGGAGAAAACCACTATGAAAGTATATATGTTTTTAGAAAACAAATCCTAAGAACCAATGTCAAAAACATAGGTACATGCTAACTTTTTGTTTGTGCCCTAAGACAACTGTTAAAGAAGAATAATTTATAAAGGAAGACAAATATGTTAAAAATGTTGCCTTCCAAGAGCTTGTCACATGAAGATGTTTATGAAATCTATTTCTAATTACTAAAGATGGCACTTGATGATAAAGCAAAGATTAACTGGTCCTTGCTAACCACCCTCTTTTCAGACATTCTGTGTGTAGCTGTCAAGGATATTTTTGTCTGAGAATGAAATATGCAAAACAACTTTTATAAGTTTCTCTTCAAAATCCACTATCTGATAGCTTGAAGAAAATATAAAATCTCTTTTTTCATCACACACACACAGGCAAAATCAAGACCTTAAACTCCCAAACTCCCAAACATGACAATGGATGAAGGGCATTTCTACACCGGAGAATGATGTCAACTTCATGAATCAGTCAATGCTATTCAGAAGAAATATAAAACAGAAAAGCATAAAAAGTCTCTAGTAAATTCAAGGTCATTTTAAATGGTCATATAAATGCCACGATTTAAGTGTCAGATTCTCTGACACTTTTAGTGCCTCTGTTACTTCTAATTCGGAAAGATTTGCAGAAGAAATTCCAATGATTCCAAATGCTCCATTTGATTTTTTAAAAGTCTTTAAAATGCATTCAGGTAATCTAGGTGAATTCACCTTAAATATTTGCCCAGCACTATCAGGGAAGTTCGATTATACTAGATTTTCTTTTAAGAAAATAGTGAGACATCTTTGGTGAATCAATGTAAATTGTACTGATGGAGAACAACTGGATTTTTTTTTTAAAGCAACTCTACAAGGATCTTAAGTCCAGACAAGAAGCAAGCATGAAAAACAAATAAAAAGAAAGAGTCTAGACATAGCTAGCCCATCCTGAAATTAAAATCTTCTGTGCCAGTAGCCATATTTACAATGCTGGACAGTAATAGTCTTGGTGCCTTTCTTGCTTTGTGATAAGATTGAAGAAGAATAATTGTTAGAAGATTCAAATATTTATTATTTAAGCTCTTTAAGGTGACTTACTATTTGTGGAGGACAAGCCACTTATTTTAGGTTGCAATTTCATTTAAAAGTTATTTTTAGATATTAAATGCATTGTAACTCTGAGTTCTTACAATAGTATTTTTTTAAACTCTTGTTAGACCAGTAAATGCAATTTTTAAATAAACTTGTACAGAATAATAAAAATATTTAACAAATTATGGCGCAGTTAAAACCTAGAGATCAAAATTTTTTCTCTTTGTACAACTCTGTGATAGATTCTTTTACCTTAACTGACAACCAGACTGCGAGTTAAAAAATGTCAGAAGAGTAGCAAAGAACAGATACTTACATAGTCTCAGAATATTTAGGGGACTTCAAGGAAATCTGATGTCATGTTGTGAAATGAAAAAAAAGAATGGCCAGAAGCATCTTCAAAAATAAGGTAAGGTAAAAAGAATAAGCTATCAAGGTTGTCTGAGAGCATCCAAAGGGAGTACCACCAAAGATATCCCTACTACTTCCTGCTGGGGGCTGCTCTAAAAATTCCTGAAAAAGCTATAAACCCTTTTCTGGTGGCTGGATTCCTGGTTGAGGCATGAGTTCAAAGAGGTTTGCAGGGGTGTGTCTCGCTCCTGTCTCTCTCCTATGGCGAGAGCAATTTGGTTCAGTTCCTCAGCAGCAAGCTGAGGGCTTCTCGGTTGGTCCTCGCTCTGAAGGCGGCTTGGCAGAGTATCACTGTGCAAGTCGGTGCCAGATTTAGAAATTGCTGGGGAAGAGCACCGAGATATGTTTGGCAGCGATGCAGTTGAGAGAAACCTCGCAGGAGAGAGCTGCACTGTTTGAAATGGGCTCTGTCTTTAGGTACAGAGCAGCTCAGACCCCAAACCTTCACCTTTTAAGAACATGTACTTCCAGTTATTCTGAGGATCCTTTTAAGCCAAAAAAGGAAATAAAGTCACATTCTTGAAATTATTTTAGGTTGTTGCTGGAGGGAAAGGAAGTTTCTTATGTGTTCTGTGTTTTTATTTTGTGTTCCCTGAATCCCTTCTCTACTATTATTTCCCTTGATTCATATTTTAACAAATGGCTTAATTCTGTTTAATCGTATACATATCATGCAACTTAATCATTAAATGAATAAGATTGTTCTGAATTTCACATGTACTATGCCAGTTGACATAAGCAACATTATAAAAACATTACCTGACTTTTCTGATAACAAAGAAAATAAACAAAAATGGCTTATTTTGCCACACATTGAAGGAACAATTGCCACACATTGAAGGAAAAATATGGACTTCAGTCTCCAATTTCAGTCCTAGTGACTTTCTGTTGGAATCCTCTAACACCTAAATGATCTTTCACTTAATCTCAAAATTATTATAGCTTTTCCCTTTTTTGTATCAGTTTTTGGGGTCACACGAGCTTCCTCAGATGACATTTCACATAGGTGATCTGAACATTTTTTTTAGCATGCAAATGAGAAAAGGAGGAAAGGCAAGTGCTATGCCAGACACCACCACCTGTGTCTTCACAGAAGATATTTCATTTTAACTTTATACCATTCACTTTGAGGCAAAACAATAAAAACCTAATTCATGACCTCTTATTTCTTGTAGTTATTCTAAACCTTTATTCCAGACATACTAAACTTCCTGTCACCAGTTTAACACTGTTGCAAAGCAGGACCCTAGGGGTCTGAAAGGAGACGGGGTTGGAATCTGCCTGTCCCTGTGCCCAGGTCCTCAGAATTTTGGGTAACAGCAAGCCACGGTTGGACGCTCCCTGGCAGACATGTCAGAACTTGCCCATCTCTGCCATGAACTCTGCAGCTCAGTTTGTTCACTGGTGCCATCTTACTCATCTGATTTTATGCTTTTGTTAAGCTCCTAAACCTCTGCATGGATTTAGAGAACCACATGTGCAGATTAAGACTGATGCAAATATTCATGACCTAATTGCCATGATGCTTAAGTTAGGAAAGCCTAATCTGGAAAAAGAGATAGGATTTATATTCTCCTGCCTAAGAAATGGGATGACTGTTGGATGCAGGGAGGTTGGTGATTTCTGGGAAAAGTATATAGGAATGTAAGCATATCAGCCTCACTTGTGTCATGTCTATGCTCTTATTTCAAGATAGCCTATGTGCTCCCCACTCTCTGTTGTAATAAAACCCAGCTTTATTGGAGTAACTTTAGCCATTCTCCCATTTCCAGATGCATATCCTATTTTATTAAAAACAACTATCTATATAGTGTTTCCTCTTGACCTTTCAATTCAGTCTGAAAAACATAAAGCTCTTAGCAACCTACTCCATTCTTCCTTTAAACCCTTGTTCATTCATGACTTTCTTGTGAGAAAGCTACAAATATTAGGATGAGTACCATAACCCTCCCATCCTGGGCCACTCGCTTACTCTTTAGAACCTATTGAACAATTTTCATGTGGCCTCTCACTATGGCCACCAAACACCCCAAACAAGAAAGCTCTAAAACATCACTTAATCAGCGCTGCACCCTCAAATGTCATCAGTATTGTCTTTCTCTTAATCCTGCAGTTATAGCCAGTAAAAAAACCAAAAAAATCACTCTGGTGTTCAGGATCACATCACTTGCCTTATGCCTTCATGTGCCCCAGACAGTGCCAGAGAAGAATCAAGTCTCTACTGTTCTCCATAAGCTCCATTCTATGGAAACCACATGTCTAATAACGTCTCGCCATCTTCCTCTACTTGAAACTTTTGCTTGCTTAATCCTCCAACCCCATTTTCCCCTGAGGACCTGACAAGTTCTAAAGTCTCCTGTCACATACTCTTTCATCTTCAAAGACCAACTGAAAGCCCTGCTCACCCCTCACTAAGGGAGGGCACAGATAAACCCTTCCACAGTAGTCACACCTCATTTCCTTGTTAATAGTCAAGCTTGGAGATCCATGCAATTCTCCATCTGAACTATATTATATGACCTCTTTTCAAATGGCTGTCTAGTTACTTCACCACCACTGGCTTCGTTTTTTAAAAGTGGTTTCTTTGAGGAGAATGTTGGTTTCAGATTAGATAGGCAAGGATTCTTGTCTGTTTTATAATTCACTCTCATGTGTTTGTAAATCATTTTGTTTAACTGTACTCTTTATGCAAATAATAAGACTAAATAGGAAATCAGCAAAAAAAGAAAAAAAAGAAAAAGAAAGAAAAGGTAGATGGGAGTGGGAGAAAGAGAAAAAACAAAAAATCTGTTCATGTTTATTTTAAGCATTTTGCTACAAAAACTGCTTCATGGGTTTTGGATGAAGATTCTGGGGCCTCATCTGGTGCGGCCTAGACCTCCTGCCAGTGCTCAGGAAAGAGAAAAGAGGAGCTTGGCCCTGCTACTGGCACTACCGACTAGCCACAGGATCCTCAGAGACTTACAATAAAATTATCCATTTAAGCACTTTCCTTTTTCTCGTCCATTTAGTGAAAGGGTTTATTGTAGCTCATTTTGTGTCACAATCTTGTTATTCTCCCCCTCTGACATCAAGCTGTAAGTTTGTCTTAGAGCCAGGCACAGCCAGAGACAGAGAGGAGGAGAACGTGCAGGCACCAAGAAAGTGGTTTCCTAGCAACAGCAACTATTTCAAAGATTTCATAACTCGTGTAGTTTGAATTTCCATAACCATATGGAAAATAGTAAATAGTAGATACAGTTAGGGGCTGAACGCAAATGAATTCTAATCAAGAAATGACTGATCAATGGAGGAAGCATCTATATTTGTTCTATTCACGTCTGTCTTATTAGATATTATACATCTTAGCTTCTAAGACCTAGGTTTTGTTGCTGAAAGCAGTGTGTTGTGATAAATCAGATGGTTTAATTAAAAAAAATATATATATATATTCTTATTGCCTCTTTTTCTCTTTTGTCAGAGGCATCTATATACTAAAGCAATTTAGAAGAGAAAGGTGCTCAGAAGAAGAAATTGTATTTTTAAAAATACAAATTTTATGAAGTTTAATTATTAAAATGTCAGCTATGGAGGTCACAATAAATTGTTATGCAAATAATCAATTTATTTTTTTAAAGTGGAACCTAACTGAGTTGACAGTACCAGCGTGATTATTTCTCCCTTCCCTCTTGACTTGAAATTACTTTGGTTATAAAATTGCACCCACTAAAAACAAAGGCACTTTTTAAATAAATTAAGCCCATATACATCATATTTAAAATAGCACAGTTATAGTATTTCATTTCTTTTCTCCTTCTTAGACTACATGGTTATATTCCTCCCTTGTATATATCTACCTCCTTTATAGGAAGATCACAAAAGTAAATATAGATAAAGCTTTTTGAATTCATATTGGAACAATCAATAAAGACTAAAAACAACCAACTTATGTAAGTGTGTATCAAAAATACATAGAAATAAAAATATGTATATCTATTTTCCCGTCTCTAAATTGAAGGAAATATTTTTCACATTGCTTATACACTTTTAAGAAAGAAAAATCCATGTGGATGATTTTGAGGTATTGTGAATACAATCTTTTAAAGGGAAAAAAGCAGTAGAGATGAAACTGTGAGATCTCCTATGGGATTATCAAGTCGATTCATAGATATGAGTCTTTACCCAATACTTTACAGGTAGCTCTTTAGTCCATTTGCTTTGGTGTGTTTTTGTGGAATGCTGTGTTCACAGGAGACACCAAGGGCATGAGAAGATGCTTCTGTTCTCCTGGGTGAATGCTAGGGCAGTGAGATCACAGATAATAGGAGATTGACCCATTAGTAGTGTCAGGTAATATATATTTAGAAGGTCAGAAAGAGTTTCTGTGAACCCAGAGGCCTCCTTATTATGTGGTCCTTGGGATTTACAAAATTTAAGCAAGATTCTTTCGATTGTTCAGTAACAACTTCCTTTGAGGAATTCTGAAAGAGACTTGCCCTATAGCTGAAACCTGCTGTGTATTGATAGGAGTGCTACAGGGTATTTTTAGGGGTCAATGTGAGAATATTGGACATGCAATTTTTTATGTTAGTGTTGGAATGAAAGTTAGTTATGGCACTCTGCTATTAATTTATCAATTATAAAATTATTCAGTTTGAAAATGCAATGATAATGGAGCCAATATTCCTATTCCCTATTAATACAGGAAACATAGTTACAGATACCTATTTTAGTAGAAGCATTTATTATATGATGTAATTTAATTATCCTTAAATAATGTTTTGACAGTTATGATTCCAATTAGCAAGTATAAAAAATTTCTGATGGAAATAAATTTCTGTGCCAAATATTTTTCTTCATGTAAGCAGCAAAACTTTGATAGTAAGCCATCAAAATATCTGTCACTTTAAAACCTGAATATTTTTATCACAACCTAAGGCTACCTAGAAAGCTCATTTCTGAAGAAAAAGAGAAGCTTACATAGAGATGGGACACTTTTCTCCTCTTTAACATCTAAAGTGTTACATCTTTTGAAAATTTCACACAGATATATCACGTATCTCGCTTAAACCAGCACTGTTCATCCTTAATGGTCAATCAAAAAAACATATGTGTCTACTCTGAACAATTGTCACACAAACATATTAGAGATAATATTAATACAAAAGACTCACAAGGTAGTTACAGTTGGAGAACAACAGTACCCTAAATGATTCAATTTCTTTTTAACTTTTACTTAACTTTGGGCTATAAAGATTTTGGAAGATTTTTAATGCTGATATTTTAGGTAGAAATTTGTGATGTGGAAATAATAAGGCTTGGCAACTGTGAACTAAATCTGATTTTTAAAATCATGAAATACCCTCTCCTTGCAATGTGAAGTCACTATTCTTCTGTTTTCATTGTTTTTCATCATATCATATTCTTAGACTACACATGTGGGTTTATTGCTGACATCTGTATCATACTAAAGTAGCTCAGAAATATTGTTCTCCCCATCTGGCAAATGAGATAAAAACCTTTGGTTACCTTCACACATCACTGTAAAAACTATGTGGGTGTATACTCATATACACATGTGTCTTTTTGTAATATGCACATCATCAAAAAGCTCTCATACAAGATAGATAATGTGAAATGACAGCATAGACCATTTTCCCAAAATTATTAGCGTGTCACTGTGTCACTGTGTGTTTTAGTTGCCACCATCCCTAGAGTAAATGCTAAAATGACTCATAAACCTTGTAAATACTGTGTCAGTGCTTGCAAACACTCAGAATAATTTTGGCACTGGTTGGAAAAAAATATTCTGTCTCTAAACAACTCACGTCTGAAATCCATCCCTGTTCTGAGTGGATTTGGGGCAAGTTAGTATCTCCACTTATAGAGGATCACTTTTTTTCCCTCACTGGTGACAATAACCTTGACCATGGCCTGGAAAAATGCTGTGATTATAGATCTGCATTTCTTGGGGACCATTACTAGCTCTCATGTGCTACTGTGCACGTTTTTTCTATTTTCTGAGCACAAACATCTATTTCAAAATCATTCATCTGTAATAACCTTAACCGCAACTTAGTATAGAGACAAAAGAACTTCATTAATCTTCAACATTTTCTATCTAAAACAAAATTAGTTAAGTATGAAGAATAGGGATATGCTGTATATCGAAGCACAAGGTAGGGAATGGGCTTACGAAATATCACTGCATTATGTTTATGAACCATACCTTTTAAAAAGATGACACTCTTCCCTCTTAACCACCAGTTTTTCTAAAAGATATATCCATATCTATGACTCAATCCTAGCCCTTACTGCATCTATTCTCCCTGGTTCTTGGCACCTCTGGCTATGTTTTCCCTTGCATAGTCCCAGCTCTTTTAATCCATCACTTTCAGAGTCCAAGGAGCTCTCTTGAACTTCACTATAAAACTGTGTTTTAGCTTTGACCCCCAAATGATTGTCTTTAGAGGAGACTAGCTTTAATCTAAAGATCAAAATAGTAAAATAAAGATCATGTTTGTTAACAAGAAACATACTCTCCTAAGCATCATTCTTCTCTCTCAAAAGAATTATATATCTCACCTCTCTGCGAAGAATGCAGTGGACCATGACTATCACAAAGCCTTGCAATGAATCAAACACAGCAAAAAGTATTTGAAACAATATGGAGCGTTTGTCTGTCATGGCCAGAACAGCAGACATCCACGTCAGAGCCAGGAGGGGCAGGACCACACAGGAGCTCCAAAGGGATGCCCTGTTAAGAGACAGAGAGAGCAACCTTACGAAGCTGCACATCACACCCCAGGCAATAACCAAACCCCCGCTCAGCAAAGCATTCTTTTATGTGGCTCCAAGACATTAACTTGGAAACCACAAAGCAGATAACATTTGATAGTTTTATTTATTTTTTATAGACAATCCCACAATAGTTATAAAAGCAGTTGCCAATTATAAATATTTAAGTATACTCTTAGCTCTAGCATTAACAAACATGATTTTTTTTTTCCATCATAGCATTTTCTCACATGCACTGTAAAAGATTTGTAACAAGAAGACGTAAATGATTGGGACTAACATGGCGTTACTGGCGGTGGTGGCTGACAAAGCTGTTGTTGAAACTACTCCACACTTGGCACATTTGAGCGTCAAACCGCTATGAGGCTCACTCATCTGACTGCAAACAAACAGAACACCCACAAAAAGAACAAAATATTGAATTGTCACCAAAAAAAAACCATTGCTGCTGCAAGTTAGCTTTATAAATATGATATTATGCAGAAAAAGTATATTCATCAAAGATGAATGTTCTAGGTCATTTTAAAGATGCATTTACACTACACATTATTTTTGTAACATTTACCTTTCAATAATATGGGCCTTTGTTGCATGCGAAGCACATTTCCATCATTTACACCATAAATGGCCCTTGGGTCTACAGATCAAAAATGCCCAATACACTGAGTTAAACATAAGCATGTTTGTGTAGACATACAGTGAAAACCCTTTATTCAGACCCCTGATAATCAAACAGGTGAGGACTCCAAGCTGCCAAGATTTTCATTGTCATTTGCAAAAGGCATATAATATCAAGTAAAACCTTTTGAAATGTAAACATGAACCTCAGAAACCCAATATAGGACGGTATCTATTTTAGGTGTTTAGTCATTTGTGGAAGATGTAGCCTTTCTTCAATATATTTAGATTTTGGAATTTCTTACAGAATCAATGCACTGTCTGTATTTTAGGATGATCTGAATATAGGGGCTGATGAAATTTGATGACATATTAGTTGGTAATAAAAAAGGGTGATAGTTTTCTGCTTTAATAAACACATTTAACATCATCATTAAATTCAAAATATTCTTTCTCAACATTTTTCCATAGATGCCAACTAAAAACATTTAAATGGTCTATTCTAGTCTAAAGGGTTTTGCAGGTAAATATGGATTCAAATAATTCAAGTTCAATCTACTGTGTCACAGAAGCAAAGTCATACTACATAGGAGAACTTCATACACATTTTGCTTTAAAAAAGAGTCCTTTGAAAATGACTGGTTTACTAAAACACAATCCTCTTAGGAAAAAACAAAAAACAATGACTTGAATAAAAATTCAAAACACCTTGTCATGGACTACCCATGAGGTGTTTATGTCTAAAATATAAGTTTGCCTAATAGGTTTTTTCCCCCTGAATATTATAGTGGACTTACATTACCATATGTGTACAATAAAATTGGCAGAACAGAGCAAAATCCTAAGAGTCTCATAATTCAGAATGTTTCTTTTAAAGAAGTGCACTGATTTGTGAATAGTGCCTATATGGGATAATACATCTTAAAGCTATTAAGTAAGTTGATTGATCAGTAGACCCTACGAGAAAAAGCAAAGCTTTCCGAGTTCAATGTGGGGGTGGGGAATAGTACATCATTCACTTGACTGATCCAACCCTGGACAAATGTACTAGTCGCATCTGTCTAAACTTTTCAAAATAATAAGTAACCAATCATCATGGTTCATGAATGCATCAATGGGCATACCGATGTCTTTGAAACTACTCCCAGTGGCTACTTAAACCAGTATTCCCAGAGTGGCTGAACATCAGATGTATATATCCAACCCCAAAGACTCTAATTAAATGGGATCCAGTTATCTGTATTTTTCAAAGTTCCATAGATGATGATGATGAACAAACAGGAATGAGCACCACTGCCGTGACTATTGAGCATCTTCAATCTTGTTAAGTCTCACTAGATTAATATTAAAAGACATTTATTGTTCCCTTTATCACAAAAGATAGGCTGTTTGGTGTGGGTGCTTCGAACACGAATGTGGCTATCTTTCTGAATTTTAAGGACACTATGCTTCTAGGCTCTAAAATAAGATTTAAAAGCCAAAGATTGCTAAAAAAATAATTTTAGTACACAATAGAAACAAGTATTTTAGCCTTGAAAAACTGTAATTTGATCTAAGTATGGGCTTTTCTCAAAATATATTTTCAGACAGTATTTGAAATACTCATTTCTCTTTATTTGAGATTTATTTGTGACTGACTAAAATGACTACACATACTTGCCTTAGTCAGAGCTAACTGTTGAAAACAATGCTGATGTTAACTGGTTGGACACCCTTGGAATTCTATTATTAGATGTCAGTGGAGCAGAGGAATGATGGCTTTCCCAGAGAGAGCTAATACTTTTTCCTAGTTTGCATGGCCATTACAGAAGTGAATATAACTTAAGAAGACACAGTCTAGATGCTAAATTGAGTTGCTGCAATGAAAAATAAAATCTTGTTTCTTTGTTATATGGGAAATTATGGAGTTATAAAACAAAAAGTGCTAACAATTAAAAGAAAAAATTAATTTCCCACAAGGTCAGATGTAACCAGTATCCCCGAGAGCACTAGGTCTGAATGCGAGTCATTTCACTACTCTCTCCAGGTTGTGGGGTCTTGGAGTCTACAACTTCTAGTTCCTTTCAACAATTTTCTTTTCCTTAGAAAAAAACATTTTTTTATCAGATTGCTTTATTGTTAATACTATAAAATATTCCCCAGAAAGAAAATGTATTCCCCTCCCTTTGGAAAAATCTCATGAAGTTTATACTAGATCCTGGTACAGCAGTCGGCTTAATTTCAGGTAGACAAGGTAAAGCAGTTTAAAGTCTGTAGTAGATAAGAAAGCTGCACTGCAGCAAAAGAGAAAATATTTTGTTTGAGATATTCTAAAAAGACACATGCCATTTTATCTTAGTTTCATTCTTTCCAATTATAATTTTATATAAGATGTGTTGATACTTGCAATAAATTCACCCCTGGTAAATATATTTTATGTATTGAAAATTTTAATATAGTTTGGGTATTATAGAACTTGTCAAGCTATTGTATTATTCATTAAATATTCATTCACTTATTTGTTTATAAATATTTATTAAGCATAGCTATATGCTTGGCAGTGTCTAATAATTGACTATAAAAAAAGAAAGGAAACAAAGAAATAGAAAAAAAAGGAAGGAGGACTGTCAGTATCATATTTCATTCTAAATACTATTTTAAAAGAAATGCTTGATATATATGTATATTCATAGAATCTGAAATGGTCAATATTTATAATTAGAAAGATCAATTGTAAGTTAATCAATTAGTTTTCTGCTCAATGTTTCTTTAGTTAATTTTGGTTATTTGTTCTTCTCTAAAGTCTTTATTGCTGTCCTCACTGCTTTCTCTGTGAAATAAAATTAGTTTCAAAATTTTGAAGCTAATGATCTTCAATCACACTTTGGAACAGAGAGAATATTTCAATCTATATATATACATACTTAAGCTAAAATAGTGTTTTGTATTATAGATAAAATTCCTTTAAACCTAGAGTCATTGATTTGTTAATAGTTCTTTTCTGCTTTGGACAGTAACCAGTATTCTGCTTTTAATGTTTCTATTTCTCCAGCAGTGACCTTTGAACTAGAAAAACATTGCTTGACTCAGTTTTGCCAGGGAAACAGATGCAGCTTTTATTTTTAGAAATACAGGTTTTAAAATTAATATGTAGATCAAAATAGGTAATTTCTAAATTCATAATGTGACAATGTTGTCATTTCTCCTAACCCTATGTTATATCTCACAAAGAGCTATGTGAATCAAAATGGATATTACATATAAAATAACTAAATGAGAAAAAATATCAATTGTAAAGTTAATGATCCTCAGCACTATACTTATTCTGATCATCTCATCTCTTTTTTCTGACCTCAATGTCATAAATGGTAGAACCACAGCAGCTGGACTGATAGAAGTCAAGGTCCTTTGAAAACAACCTGTCCACCTTGGCTTCCTCATTTCATTCATCATAACAATAGCTACCATTTGTTGAGGGAGTGCTTGCTATTTGCTAGATATTCTAATGAGTGCTTTATGCACATTATATTCCATATGCTGCATTTTGAGGCAAGAGTTATTATCCCAATTTTACAGGTGAGAAGACTTAGCAGCAGAAAGATTAAGTAACATGCCCAAAGACACACACAACTAGTAAACTGCAGAGCTAGATTTTGTATATGGGCTTTTTTTTTTTTTCCTTTTCTTTTACTTCAAGGCTTTATCCTAAACCACTAACTACCCCACACCCCAGTTAAAAAAAATTATATAAGTTTACACCACTAGAGTTTTATACCTGGTAGTCAGTATGATCAATTTATTCTTACATCACAATTCTAGATGAAAATAACTGAAAAAGCTCTTGCTCCAATTCCAACCATATGTGGCACACTAGCAAGAGTAATCGTGTGAAAGCTTCAAGTTCAAGTGGTATAGAAAGCTCAGTGTCTGTAAAAGTTCAAGTCTGCCTATTTAAAGATGCTATGGAGACTTGTCTGAAGTGAAGAAAAAAAGTCTCTAAATGGAAAGTGATTTTCCCCTCAGAAAGGAACCTTTAATGATGTTTTTATTACACTACTGTGGTTTTGATGTTTGATATGAATGATATCAATTTTTTATATTGAAAGCCATTAAACCTATTCTTTTACTAGGGGAAAAAATAAAATACCTATACTCTCTTATAAATCATTACATAGATTATAAAAACAGAGAGGACCTAAAATTCTCACCAGTCGATCATCAAATACTATGACTATTAAATAATGCCATAAATTATTAAAGAAATTAAAACAATTGTAGGGTAAGTTTTGAATAAGGTGTAGTTAAACAGAAAGGAGAATGCTATAAACTTTTTATAAGAAAAAACACAAAGGGAAATTCAAAGCCATTAATACTTCAAGGTTATACAAATTTTTTATGATGAAGTGATGATATAACCTTAAAAATCTGCTATCAATCTGCTTATGAAAGTTATTAAATCATTGGATATGGTGATATTAAAATAATAGTAACATGCTTTTCTAAATTTTATAAATGGTTAAAATGTGCAAGTGAAAATTATGAATAACTCTTTCTAGCAAGTTATAGTCAAAATGTCATGTAGAATGAGAATTTTTGACAAGAATAGTGTTTCATAAAAAGATTATTTCAAGTAAAGAATTTTTCTGATATATACAGTTAACCAAAGAAAATGCAGCATTTTCTCTCTACTAAGGTTTGCTTGTCCCAATTCGGTTGTGTCTTATATTGACATTAAATTCAATCTATACTCCTTTCTTTGTGACCCAAACTAAGGGCCTTTGAAAATCCACACCTGAGACATGTATTTTAAGTCTAGCCTTAACATTTAATCTTATCTTACAAACAGGCCACATACATAAACCTAGATTTTCTTAATGGTTTTCTGACCTATTTTTAGATTTTGGCCATATCACCTAAGAATAATAGTACATTGAAAACTCAAATGGCAGAATCTATTGGACACACTGTTGCATCAAGAACAAAATTCAAGGCAGTTAAATGCAGTCCGTGATGACCTAGAATTGGAGTATGGGATTCACTGGTAAAGAACCTTGAAAATCCACTAGTTGCGGCTTACCCGGCTCTGTGTTTGAGCTTTTTATCTAGGATCCCATCTCTGGAAACAAGTTTATTAAATACCAAAATGCCAATCACCATGTTGACCTGTCAAACAGAAACAAAGGTTGACCTTTCAATGATGTTGAAGGGAATTAGGTCCCTGTTTCTCCTGCAAACCCTCTTTTATCAATTTACAACCACCACAGAATGAAATACAATAGCAGTGCCGTGGAGCACTTCTCAAAGAGTTTATAAGTACATAAAGGAATAAGGAACAATTTAACAGTGCTGTGTTACTTTAAAGTTTTAAAGTACATGGAGCACCCTTGACTTCAACGCTTTGCAGTTACCACTGAGTAAATTAACATTCCATTGCCTAACTTTTAAATGGTGCCACACTATGCCAATCTGGCATTCTTCTTTCTGAGTCACCCCTGAATAAAATCAGTTGGCTAAATGAGTTTTACCCTATGCCTGCGAGTCAAAAGACTTTGAGCCTCCCAGCTGGGGCTGCCAAGGGGGCAAAGGATGTGTCACTGCCCCAGCAGGGAGGACAGAATGCCTAAATGCCTCATGCCGTGTGGCTGTGTCTCCTGTGGGGTGGGCAGCATTTGGATGCACCATGCTCTCCTCCAAGCAGGTAAAGCCTATTCAACTCATCGCAATCCTTTAAAAGATGAACACTAATACCACTTCTTGTAATGTGTGATATTGAACGCTTCTCAGCATTCTCTAAGACTCTCTTAATCTCACTTCCAAGGACTTAGATACAGCTGAAATGAAATCACACACATTTTTCTTTCTCCAGGAAAATGGTTAAAAAGCTGCAGAGATAGCTGTGGGCTATTTGCAGCCACCCATTAGGGTGAGCGCCCACAGTTCTCTAGTCTACCACACTTCCTGGGCAAGGAAGCCAGGCCAATGCTGAAACCAACACAAACAAGGACAAATATTTCCTGCCCTTTACCCTCCACAATCAACAGAATCTTGGTGCCCCTCCAGTGCAAATGGTGAAGGCGATACTGGAACTAGTTTTTCACAAAAATCTCTCAAATTAAGCAGGATTACTAGTTTACTAGTTAAGAAAAAAAAAATTCCACTTCACCCCAATACTCTTTGGCCAGATGAACTATAAAGCTGAAATCTATTTAATTGCTGGTGTAAGGAAGATGCAAAGCACCAGTTAGGTCCGGATTTTAGGAGGTGTCACTCTTCATAGCTTCATGACAAGATAACATTTAATCAAGAGACTCATCTTCATACTTCTCATTATTATGAACTAAGAGAAAAAGTGTATTTCATGGATTCTATTAATCTCCAATTTCACCTAATGAGGAGATTCATCACCACTCCAAAAACCATACTTTGGTCTTTCAATTATACACATACTCTTCATCTAATCATTTTAGGGGTATATGTATATTCACCTAGGAGCTTAGGGAAATAATTCAATTGATTAAATAAAAATTCAATACATCAGACAAAAACGTATCTACTAGTTTCAGTTTCCCTATGCTGTTCTTTAATGCTTAGGTTTTAGTTCTTTGTGCAACATTAGCAGTTTCTGCTCTCTATCATAGCTTAGAGGAGAGAAAACTTTAAGGAAGAAAAAGTCACAGAGTTATTAAGAAAGATGTCGCTAGCTACCAATTTATTGAATGAGTTATTCAAGAAACCAAAGGGCAATTTCCCAATTAGAAATCTAATTGCATAGCGATATGGATCTTTGTATTTAGTTCAGACCATTTCTTTACTTCATTACATTTTTTTCTAAGGATTTATTGGACAAGAAAGATTTGTAATCAATAAATTCAGAGAGAGAGAAAGGCAAATTGGTAGGAAACTTTCATGTTCCTATAATTAAACATGGAAAGGAATTATTTTGTGATTCCAAAAAGGAACAAAATCCTCATGCGTAATATAAGCAGGGATTATCAATTGGGGGTGATTTTTACCCCCCAGGAAACATTGGGAAATGCCTGGAGACACTGATCATTACAGCTGGAAGATACTACTGGTATCCAGTATGTAGAACCTGGGGATTCTGCTGAACATCCTAAAATACACAGGATAGTCCTGCAACAAACTGAAACAGCTGGACCAAAATGTCTGCAGTGCTGAGGTTGGGAAACTTGGGTATAGGGACATATATTTTCTCATTGATATTTGGTAGCAGCAGCAGTTATTAAGACTGAGCTTTTAATAACTATGTAGATCATACAGAATAGTATAAAGGTGAAATAATCATAAATGATGAAATTCTATACATGAAAGAGGAAGAATTTATTGGAACTTACTCAAACTTCTTCACAAATATGAAATTACTGTAAGAGAAATCCCACGCTCCCACATTTAATATTCTTCAACCTTCAAAATATTATAGGAACATTTTAGAGTAATTAAGGATGGAATACCAGTTGATATTCAAATTTAAGTAATAATTCACTGAACTTTAAAATTTCTACACAACATAAAATTGTCACTCTAATTGAAACAAAGTACTCTTTTTTTCTCGTTTTTTCCTAAGGAAACAGAATAAGCTGATTTCAGTGTTTACCAGGACAACGGCGGCGGCAGGTCCAACAAAAGCGTAGAGTAGTCCTCCTTCAAGAGAGAGCCAGCAACTGAAAATAACATCAGATAAAAACTAACAAAAATTAGTGATAAGTGTTAAACCACGAAGGTGTGATACAGATAACTTGGACTATCACTTAGCCTTGGAATTCTGACAAAATTCAAAGCTTTGTAATTAAAAAAAAAATGCATAGAAGACATGGAAAAAGCTAAAATTAGAATAGTTCACGAGTGAGAAATACTATACACGTCACACAGAAAAAGAAACTTATTATAAGGCCTTACTTCCAGGCAGTTAAAACATTTTAGACAAATTACTCTTGGCGGTGAGATTTTTATATTGACTTTCAGTACAAAGATGACTATTAAGTTTTGTAAAATGCTGCTTTATATCCATGATAGAATTTTTCAAATGTGCTTTTAAGGAAGAACAGTGTGTATTTAGAGTCGAAGACATGCCATTTACCAGATCTTCCTTCAGGCCACTGAGCTATTGGGAGAAAGTGATTTAAAATCCATCATTGCAGCAAATGGATAATTTGTGGTTTGCATGCTTTTTTTCCTTCTAATGTTACTTTCTCACCACGGTACAAAGAAAACTTGCTAAAGATAAACTTTTGATTAAAAATCAATGCCGCTGTGTTTATTTCAATTACTAAATTCATCAAGAGATACAGGTTTGTAGTGATAGAGACATGGTAACCCATTTAGGCAAAAACATTCATTCTCTCACAGCACAAGGACACAGAGAGGGCATGGGGCTTGGCACTGGAGGCTTTGTAAGGTGGCTCATGTGCACGTCAGAATCTGGGAGAGTCAAAGAGGAAACTATGAAGAATTGTTTTATCACTGCTGATGAAAACAATCATGCCCACTACTTCATGTGCCTGTTTTTGACATGTGACCCTTTTCAGTATTACTGTCAGTCCACAGAATCAGCCTGCTGCCTTCAAAATTAACAGTTATCAATAAGTGTGCTCTGTTTGTTTTGACAATAAACTTCTATATTGGTGGTGGTGGTTACATGACTTGTGCATTTGTTAAAAGTCACAGAACTCTAAACCTAATAGGGTAAGTGTTACTTTATTTACTCTAAATTATACCCTAATTAACATTTTAAACTAGTAATTTTATATACATACATACATACACATATATATATATCAATAATACATAACACAGCATATATGTGTGTATTCGATGTCTGATTTACTTACTGCTCATTACCATAACAGCAGACAGTTAAAATTCTACTTTCCCCCTTTGGGGTTGACAATTTAATATCTATTTTTTAAGTAAAATACCTGGAGGAAAAACTCTTAGTCTGATAGAACACTTTAGTTTGGTGTCTCTGAGACTGCCAATAAATTTCAACTATATTTTTGTGTAAATCAATCTTTATATTATATTGTATTTGGTTTTAATCATACTCTCATTGAAAAGTTGGAACTACATCATCCATAATCCTACTTCTGTCCATATCGCCAGTACAGTACCTTTTAAATACTGGGTTTATGCCAAAGGAATCATACTATTGTAAAAAGTAATAGATTAAAGGAAATAGTGCTGTAGTAAGCGCCGCTCTACAACATATGTTATTAGGGAGATTTTTTCTCCCATCCATAGATTGCATAAGAAAAACAAGAGCTCTGATGACACTAGTTCTTTAAATTTTTTGGAAATTTTTTTGGATGGGCAGGTGAAGTAGTGTCTCTCATACTCTGTTTGGATGAACCCACCAGATGGCCTATATGGCAGTGATTCTTATCTCAGACCTGAAGGCAATCAAACACAACACCGTATTTTAAAACTTTGCTTCTGACAAGATGTACATCTCTCTCCCCATTTCTCAACTGCCTCCTCAACTTTGAACAAGCAAATGAAATATAAAAGTGTATTGTTTTATGGCTGAAATATAAACTTTAGTTATAAATTATCTCGTAGACTTTATTAGTATTATAGTTATGAGTAGTATGAGCTGATATATACCCCTTTTTCTTCCTTCTATTTTCTCCCCGAAGCCCAGGCAATTCCTAATCTGGGATCTGTTGATTCCCGTGATCTATGAGTTTTAGTTTGTATTAGCCCAACATAGCAAGAAAACTCAAACTAAACTTGACAAAACTTGGTTGATATCAATATGTATTATCATCAATGGAATTAAAAGCTCAGATCATAATCACATATTAAAAGGTAAATGCGTCAAGATGTGTCCAGTTCTAAAAAAACATGTTTGAGATTGAACATGTAAAGAACATATTGACATATTTAAAAAATCAAGTACATTGGTCTTATGAAGAAATGGAAATTGATACAAGGATTTTGGACAGTGCCGTGACATTCATTTCCTAACCTCTGTGCATTTAAACTACCTCACATCATTCCTCACTAATGCGATTTCTACAATTGTTAATGACTCAATGACAAAACGCAAGCCATCAGCAGTGCCAACCAAGACTAATGGAGCACATTGATGACTTCCTTAATTATAAACATGATTTATCACTGTGGATGGACTTACTAGTGATCAGTGCCATATCCTTTCGTCCTCGTGAAGCCTACTGATGTGGCCACTACTAATGCTGGTAGACCTGTAAGAAAAACATTGCCACACTTCACATTCAGCTATAACCACGGTGCATACTGGCTCAAGAAAAGCTAGGACAAACTCGAAATGCTGAAATCAGAGGAACTACCTTTGGATGAATCACTTCATACAGCATGTTTCCATTATAAAATTACTTTCAAGTACAGAAATATGAGAGCGACAGCTGGGTTTTTAACTCAGTGCACTTCATTGATGTTGCTAGGTTACTATTACATTTGACATGGGTTTAAAGGAAACTAATAACAGAGATTTAGTATATCTTTTAAGTTATTTTTCCCCTAAGGGTTTAGACTGTTATAATATCAGATAGGCAAAAAAAAAAGTGGATGTTCTGGTGTGATGGACTATCACAGAGGTGGAACATTCAGTTGATTGGCCATATATTGATCCACATCAAGTTGTACTTAGATTAAAAAAAAATAGTGTCACTTAATTCTTTATGATTTACTTACATCAGCAAGAATGTAGAAACAGAGTTAAGGGCCCTAACAAATTAATTTTGCATCTTCCCGATTACCCTCCTTTAATAATCCTGAATGGAGGTCAGAAAATATATGCCACTTTCTCTTCTTGGACCTCTAGGTAGGTATCACTCCATGTATTACTCAGTGCCCCTTAGAATTCACTTGCCCGCATACCTGCAACAATTCTGTCCTGGCACCTTTTAGTTTCTGTTTACATGAATCAAGTTCAATGAAACCTCCTTGTATTTTGGTGAAAAGAGCTCAGTCTAATCTATGCTGTTTAAATTCTTTTTAAATTTTGATCATGTCTTTCTTTCAGGAAGCTCAGGCCTGCCTTGTCAGGTTGTAAAATCTATCACCTAATCACCTCGTACCCCCTCGACCCATCTTCCTTTTCCCTGTTGCTTCCCCTCCTTCCTGTTATTCTTTTCTGGGAGTCTTTTCAAGTGACATAAGATTTAATGACAAGAACTATGGAGAGCACCTCAGAGGACATACCATATTTTTAAACAAATACTCGTGTCTGTGTCTATGTGTCTCTCTCTCCGCATATATTTGAATCATATATAATTATATATACATATATATGATATATACAATGTTTCCTCCTTTATGCATTTCATGCATATCATTAGTTGGCTTTTTTGATTGACTAGAACAAGTTCATAGGAAAAAAATTATCTCCTACGTCATAGCTGAAGGGTTAACAGTCTTTATTCCACATAATTTAGATTTAAAAACTCTAAACTTACTGTGTTGCACTTTGCCATAATGAGACTCCTCTGCCACCATTCTGTCCACTCACAGACTTCCTGATAGTCTAGTACCATTGGAAATTGCCACTCTATATATTTCAAGGAGAGTCTTCTTTACCTAAATTCTAGTTTTCTTGGATCTATGGTACTAATTAATGATAAGAGTATCTCTGATTCAATACCAGTCTGACTTTAGAAGGTCTTTGACATAAATCCACACAAAAATTTTATGAGAGTATAAATAGAATACCTTCTCTAATTTCTTAGCAGCTTTCCCATTTATTTTATTAGGGCAAAGACCCCAAATACTTCGTCAGACATGAGAGACCATTGCTGAAACCTGATGGATAATCTTTAAGTATTCTTGACCGTATTTTTTCCAGCATGAATTACTCTAGTATTTTAATAAGTCCACTTATTTGTAATTTTTCAGGCTCCACAAGCATCCCACTCTCCAGTCTTCTGATACATTAGGTATTTGTTGTATATTTGGTCCAAAATTCCTCAGTGTTTTTAGTGCAAATCTTTTGAAACTCAAAGGCAAACATATCAAAATCCTGGGGTTTTTCTAAAACTAGTTCCTGAAATTAATTAAACTAATTATTTCTAATTAAAGAAAACTAATTAACTCTAATTAAACATTAGAATTCATCCTATGAAATGCATAGATGTCTATTTTATGAGGCAATTTAAGAAAGATTTTTTCCTAATAAAGACAGGCAAAGAATTAATTAATTCCCAGTCTGTCAACAATTCTGTTTTCCCTTTGAGGACCAAACTGACTATCCATGAAGTTTCATTCATCCTCTAAGTGGCTTTTCCCCGGTGACATAATAGCTGTAGTCTTTAATTGTTTTGAGCGTTCTTTGAATGAATTCCTCAGAGTTTTCTTGTGGGAGGTACATGACTAGTGTACATGACTTCGAGCCCTGAATATTTTAAAATATTTTGCATTTTCAGAACATATCACAGCAGAGAACATTTTGCTTTTCTGCCTGTAAATATCTCAGGCCTCATCTCACCCCACTCACTGTTGATTGTTAACTAACTACATGGCCGTCCAATATTTACTCCTTTTAAAGTTCCAAATGTCTCAAGAACGTTAAAAAATGACCAGCCTCACATACTTCCACTTCTATATATCAAATTAGACACAAATAAAAGTATCCTGAGATAAGCACACTATATTTCTTTGTTATACGTGTTCAGTCATTTTAATAAAAGTACAAAAGGGTAGATTAACATGCTTACCCCATCCAAGGCACAAAAAGCGTTTCCTTATAAGCCGTGTCCTAATTTTTCCAGTTACAGCCATATATGACTGCCACGCCTCAGTTAAAACCCAACAGAACGAAGCCAGGAAGAAAAAGTGCAAAAATGCAGTGGTGGTCGTACAGATGCTCTGTGGAAACAAAAAAGACTCACACTGAATATGGGGGGATCATGTGTCCTTCAGAGAATGGGTAATTTCCAACTCATTGCTCTTATTTCAAATATCTACTTCCCCTCTGTGACAGAGTAATTATTTACAGAAATTAGAAATCCTGTAGTCTTTATGCTGTATACACTATCTACGATAGAAAAAAAAATTTCATGTGTGAGTTCAATTTTTTATGAGAAGAAGCCTAAATGTAAATTTAAACTCAAGGGAGATTAAAATTACTGCTTTACTTGAATTTTTTTCTTGAAATATAATTATGGGAATGGTCCTTTTTTTTTTTTGGTTTAATTTATGTTACAGACATCCTTTGGCATGATTCTTTGGGTACATTCTTTATCCTTCCTTTTCAACTGATAATTCTTGGCTGTTTTATTTGTGTCGATGTTAAGATTACATAGCAACAGCTTTTGAAAAGGAAAAATTGCTTTATTACAAGTGTGATATTCAAGGTATAACAGCAAAGCATAAAGTGGTTTGGCTAACAGCCTAGTACAAAAATAACTTATGCATCTTAAAGTACCTAATCCATTACTCTCTATTATTACATTATAATACGTGGCCTAATCAAATCATTTTAAAAAGCTAATCGAGTCACTGGCAGTACACAGCCATGATTTCACAGATTTTTTTTTTTTTATTCAACTTAATCACGGCAAATGTGTCAACTATCAATGGCTTGTGACTTGTCTGCAAAGATGAGCACCTTCATCTTGGTAAAGGCTGCTTCTTACTGCAGTTGGTATAATTTGTTTGGGTAAATCTTATTAAAATGCAAGTCTTCATAAACCAGAACCAGTTAAATGAGCTAATTTCTCCCTTTGTTGTGCTCAGTCTTGTTATTTCCAAAAATTGAAAAGAGCAAACATAGAACTAGAAAAAAAAAGCATAAAAATTCATAATAAAATAATAAAAATACAACCTCCATCCTCCCACCTCCACTCCAATCTACTGGTAAAGCAGAATATCTTTTTTTTTTTAATTTAGGCCCAAATTATTCATATTATTTATTCTGTTGAAATTCACCAGATGTGAATGTAGTTTACCAAGTCTTTTAATCCTATAAAAAGAACTTGATCATCTTTATCTCAGCAGATTGTTTTAACAATGAGGGACGATGTGTGGAAGCTGAGTAGCACTGTGCTAGGCACATAGCAAGTGCTCAAATGATTATGAAGATAATTATCATTTAAATAGTACTAACAAAGGTATATCCCTTCTCAGTGTATGATTCCTTATTTCCTGTAGTACTTTACTTAGTACTTAAATTTATTCTTACAAAGATGATAACTTGCAGTATGATAAAGTCATGGATTTCTAGCACCTTCTGCCTCATACATTTACCCTTTTACAGGAATATTGTAGTAGCTTTAACCAACTGAGATCTCTGCTACGCTTGAGACATTGAGACTATTTCTCCCAAGTTAAGGTTTCAATATCTTCAGGCTGGCTACCTGGCTCATTCCTGATCTGAATTTTAAAGATAACTTCCATTCAATACCTGAAGGCTACACTTTCTAATTCACGCAACACTTCCTTCCACCAGTTTGTCTCATATCAACTGTTTGGGCGAGCAAGCTATCCCTTTTCCATTTAGATTTATTAATATAGGGTTATATAAAACAATGTAAAAATGTGGAAATGTTCAATATTCAGTGCTGCATGCACTGAAATGTTATAAGAAATAATAAAATGCTCAACGTCTCAAAACAGACTTTTAATTTGCTCTGTCTATATTATGTTTGTTACTTTGGGACTTCCTGATACGTTCATTCTAACACAAATTGAAATACATGTCATCTTGGGATACTGACATTTATTTTAATAATTCAGGTCTCTCTAGACAATGACATGGCCACAGCACATGTGGGAAAATGGATAGTAACTAGGTAAATAAGACCCATTTCTATGGGCAATAGCATTCTACTATGGTCAGATAAATATTCACATATGTCCTGAAAGTGCTCCAACTATGGAGATAAGCTGTCTCAAAATAAGGAACATATGTGCATTCTCTGATTTCTTCTCCCACATCAGAAACCTACAAACACCAACCTTTACGTGGATCCCCTTGGTGCTGGTGATTTTTTTACTTACGAACTTCAAACTCTTATTCTCCTTTTCAATAAACAAGTATCTTGTCACCTGTTCAATTCTTGCCACCATTGGCCCTGCTGTCATGACCTCAGTCATCCAGCTTGCCCTTGGCCTCCGAGCGCCTGCTCTTGACCCCCACCCACCACAACTGGGTCTTCACAGCTCGCCATCTACCTTGCCAGTCCCCAATCTGGTCCTGTTCTAGAGCTGATGAGCGTGGTTAACAAATATTACAAAACTTGCAAAGGTATTTAAATTGGAAAACTAATTGGAGCACTGTTGATACCTATCACCCTCATATATATCCTTCACACCAAATCCTTAGAGACAATAGAAAACATTTCATAAAATAACTGGAAAGGAAAAAAAAAGCGTAAACTGGCAGATTAGACACTGTGAGAAATGTCTGAAAAACAGAAAGCAGATGAGCGCACAGAGAAGGGGGATTCACTGCCCAATGCTAGATATTGGAAGCAGAGATTAACATGGAAACTAGGAGATTTAAGATATGTGGGTGACACAGAAGTTCTAACATCAGTTTAAAAGCACTTCCAGAAGGACAAAATAGAGAAAATTGGGGTAAAAGACAGCATTTAAAGAAATTTTATGGGAAAAATTTTCAGAACTTTAAAGATCCTCCTGGTTACAAGATAAGTTAAGATGAAACATTCACAAACACCCCCTGAGATATATTGTGATAAAATATATGAACATCAAGAATAAAGACAAAATCTTAAAAGCTATTACAGTCGAAAGAAAGCTTACTTACAAAGAAATAAGAAGCAAATTGACATCAGACTCCATGTGAGCAACCCAGGATACAAGAAGACAATAAAATATCTTCAACATTCTAAGGGAAAATAACTTTGAAGATAGAATTCTACATCCAACCAAACTATTAAAGTGAGAGGCAGAAATAAAGACATTTTTAGAACTGAAAGGAAATTTGAAGTTTACTATCTCAAGATTGTCTCTGAAAGAACAGTGAGACAATATAAACCAATGATAATAAGAAGAAATCCAGAAGAGGGAATGAGATAAAAGAAGTAATGGACAACAAGGAAATACAATATATTAAGTCTAAATAAAATTTTATTTAAAAACATATACATATGTACACTTTTAAAGTATAGCCATTTGGATATAAATATCAAAATAATACTTATGATGGAGATAGATGAAAGTTGCAAGGGAGCCGAGGGAAATATTGAGTTGTTGGAAAACTCATGATGCATGTTTAAGACAAATGGCACTAGTTCATTTTTGAAAGTACTAGAGTCATTCGCTATGTTATTGCTATGTCATTTGACAGCTGACAGTTCTAGCTTCACCCTAAAAAAAAAAATTGAGTGATTTGGTTGAGTTTTGGAGATTTCACAAGTTGAAGATGGAAGACCAAACTGTGCATTTATGGCATATTTTACTGTTTTACTTCCATAAAGGGAAGAATGCATGTCAAGCTTGTGAAAAGTTGCATAAAGTTTATGGTGACAATGCTCAACAAGAATGTCAGTGGCAATGATGGTTCACGAAATTCCATGCTGGTGATTTTTATCTCAATGATGCTCCTTGGTCAGGGAGGCCCACCGAGGTTGATGATAACAAAATAAAGGCATTGATCGAGTCAAACCCACGTTACACGACATGAGAGATTGCACAACACAATGTGCAGGAGCACTGAACATCTATAATCCAAGCACTTATGACCACCTGAAGAAGCTGGGATGCGTCAGCAAGTTTGATATTTGGGTTCCGCATGAACTCAAAGAAGTTCATTTGACGGTGCATATAAACATCTGCAATGTGCTCATAAAATGCGAGGAAAACGATCCTTTTTTGAAGCGACTGATAACTGGTGATGAGAAGTGGATTGTTTACAATATGGTGCACAGTCTTGGTCCCGATGTGATGATTTGCCTCAAATGACATTAAAAGCAGACATTCATCAGAGGAAGGTTATGCTTTTAGTGTGGTGGGATTTTCAAGGTGTCGTGTTTTTTGAGCTCCTACCAAGGAACCAAACAATCAATTTGAATGTGTACTGTTGAAAATTGGACAGATTGAACAAATCCATCATCCAGAAATGTCCAGAGCTTGTTAATTGTAAAGGAGTTGTATTCCATCGCAACAATGTGAGACAAGTTTGATCACCCATCAAAAATTATTGGAGCTTGGATGGGATGTGTTGCCACACCCACCATACTCGCCTGACCTTGCACTGTCAAACTTCCACTTGATTCACTCTCTTCAAAACTCCTTGTGTGGTATAACGTGCAATTCAGATGAGGCTGTAAATCAGCACCTTGTTAAGCTTTTCGCAAATAAAGACAGGTCCTTCTATGAATGAGGAATTATGAAGCTCACTGAAAGATGGCAAAAGGTTATTGAACAAAATGGGCAATATATCGATTGATCTTTGTTTTTATATAAATAAATGACCTTTGAAAAACATACAAAATATGTCATGACTTTTCCGACAACCCAATATATGTATGCTAAGCTTCTTTTTATTTTTTTGTTCTCAGGAATTTTAGAGATACTGATTAACTCTAGATGTTAGAAAAAATGTTTGAGCATTTTTATTAACAATGTGAAAGTAACCACAAAAAGGTTGGTACAAATAATATACTTGTAGAATAGTAGAGTAAAAATAGAACTAAGGGAAAATGTTATCATTCCAGTTAAAAGTGAACAAAGGGATGACAAACTAGGAAATATAATAGAAAAGAAAAACAAAGAATAACAGAAATCAGAATATCAGAAATCACAATGGAAATGTTTAAATTCACTAGTTAAAAGTTAACTTTTATATTGGATTAAAAAAATCAAAATTTAGTACTGCATTTATGAGACATACCTCAAACCCAATAACACAGGAAGATTTAGAATAAAGAGATGAAAAGAGCAAATTAAGCAAATAAATGCTAATATGCTAAAATCAGATGTCACAGTGATAACATTGAAAAAGAGCATTAAAATAGATGAAGAAAGATTTTTCATACTGATAAAAGCAGGCGATAGTTTCCAAAGTAACACATCTTTATGAAACTAATAATTTTTCAAAGTATATAAAACAACAACTGAGAAATCTACAAGGATAAACTTTCAAACTAAGTTTAAAATGAAAGACTTAACATGCAGCTCTCAATAAGTCACAGAAAAAGGGGAAATATACTGTGAAATATTATAATAACAATCAATAAAAGTGATTAATTTTTTCTCTTTGCAATATTATACATAAGAAACAGAACATGTCCATTCTTTAAAATACAAATGGAATATTTATAGATGTTAACTAGTCCTAGGACAATAAGTAAAATAAAGTAGATCATGAAAGCATAGCATACAGGACATTTTCACAAACTATAGCACAATGAAATTAGAAATCAAAATTAAAATTGTGTACCCCTTTGTGAAAAAACTTCTAAAGAATTAATTAATCAAAAATAAATTAAAATCTAAATTATAAACTGTTTAGAACTGAAAAAGAAGGCAATACATATACCAAAACTTGTGAACTTTTTCTATGCTTGTACTCAGAAGAGTTATAGCCCTACATAGAAAACTACAGAAAATAAAAATAAATGGGCTTCTTAAAGAAATCAGAAGAAATTTAATAGAGATAAAAGCCAAATTAACAAAACAGAAAATAAAAAAGTATAATTGATCTGTAAAACCCAAGCTGATGGAAAAAGCCAATAAAACAACTAAACCTTTGGCAATTGTGTGTGTGTGGTTTTTTTTAAAGGTGGTGAATGAGACAAAGTCAATAATACTAGAAATAAAAAAGGCTATTGAAAGGGTCACAAAAGAATAGCATGTACTATATATATGTAAAATTGAAAACCTACATAAAATGTCATTCTTCTAGAAAAACAAAAATAGTCAAAATAGGCCTGAGAGATAAAAACTGATAAAGTTGAAAGGTAATAATAATAAAAAACCCTTAAAAAATAATCAAGATTTCAGAAAAATTTACCAATGTAAGGAATATATAATTCCCATTTTATAAAATATTTCAAGGCCAAAGGAAAATATTAGAAGTATCTGAGTCATTTTACAAGGCTAGCATAACATTGACACCAAAATGACTAAGAAAACTAAGCCAATTCACTTACCTATGTGAATGTTAAAGTGTTAAATAAAAGATCAAATCCAGAAATACAGTAAAAGGATGATAAGTCACTATCAAATAAGAGTGCATCTAGTAATGAAGGATGATTAACAATAAAAATGTACTGTATTAATAGATTAAAGAAAATAAACCATGTGATCATATCAAAAAATGTGAAAACATCTGACAAAATTCAAAATCGAGTTATCATTTTTAAAAATCTTCATCGCAAATTATGAATTGAAAAGAACACTTTTACCTAATAAAGTTTATTTCTCTGAAACCTATAATGAAAATCATATTTAATTGTGAAATATTCAAAACATTCCCATCTGATATGAATAAAAGACGTATGTCCATCATTATCTCTACTACGTATTCTAAAATGTATAGGAATGATACAAGAAAAAGCAATAGAAAAAGGCAACACTGCCATCCCTGTAGATAATATAGCTCTTTATTAGAAAATCCAGGGCTGGCCGAGTGGCACGATGGTTAAGAACTGGCTTGGGACGCCAGAGGGCCCCGGTTTGGATCCCACATATGAGGGCCAGTGACACTGCCCTCCACAGCTAAGATGCTGAACAACAGCTCAACCTAGAGCTGGGCTGCTGTGAGTCGCCGGTGACAGCCTAGGCTGCAGCCCCTGTGGCAGTGGGTTGCCATGGGCTACCATATGTAGCCAGCAGCCAGCATGAGCGGCCAGCAGCTGCAGTGAGCGGCCATCCAGAAGCCGGCGACTGATCTGCCTCACCCGGGAAGAGCACAATGATGGTGCCAACTTGGGCCAGTGAAGCAACATCCTCCATAACTAGACTGAAGAACAAAACAACAGCAACTTGTCTGTTCCCCTTCCCCCAATTCCCCAGCACTGTTCCCATCCCCCCAATAACCCAATAAAAATATCTAAAAAAAAAAATCCAAGAGGATCAATTGTTAAACTATTTAAACTGAAAGAATAATCAGAATCAACAAGGTGGCTGGATACAATATCAACAAACAAAAATTATATTTTCTGTACACAGATTAATATACAAAACTAATTTTCCTATACACTGAAAATATCCATTGGAAAATATGATACAAAATTTCTAATTAATCATAACTGATTTCTCTGTCCTCTCCCTCCCAAACCATGTTAAAATGACCAAGTTAATAAGCCACAGGAAAAAGAATAGGCAGTAGATCATAGTAAACTCAAGGTGTTCACACATTCAGAAGATGGTGAAGGAAGAGGGTATAACTGACTTACAGTGGCACAAAAAGTATTACCTGAGTACTTGTTGGTTGTAGGGAGTGATGATGGAAATACTGGTTGCAATGGAGCCATTACTCTGAAGACCTGAAGGGTTTGATACTTGGAAAGAATAAGAGCAGAAAAAGAAGGGGACATACATTTGCATGGGGCTGAAAAACACAGAGGTTGCTTGAAAAATCTGTACACAGAATAGTAAGAGCTCTGTGTTTCTTCCTCAACTCAATGCAGCCCAGCACTATAACTGGGAGGTTTAGTCTTGGGAACATTGAATGGGTTGGGTTTGAACTCAGGTACTAGTCTCATTAGTGAGTAGATGTACAAGACAGATACAAGTGTATGTATTAAACCACAGTGCCTTCCCCTTTCCCCCCCTCACATCTACTCCCAGAATGTCAGCAGATCAGAGATTAAAATTCTTCCCTAAAGGGGAACATTTTTCATACTCTGGCTCATCCTTGATTAACATACTGTCAAATCTATCTTTCAATAAGTCCATCTACCCACGTAAAGCTTCAAGTCACTGTTTAGGGCTCTGCTTTTATAGATGAATGTGCACCCAAGGATAATCAGATAACTGAGAAATTTCTTCCAACTGGGGGGCAGAGGGGGTGGGGTGGGGAGGAAACCAAGCAAAGAAAAGGGAATAGGGGGAAGTCAGAAGAGACAACACATGTAACAAAAATGAAAACCAGTAAAAAGGCTAAGTTTTTCAGAAACTGAAAATAGAAATTGCACTGATAAAACAAATCACTAGGGAAAGATTATCGGAAAAGGTCCTGTTTATAGTAATAAAAACTATAAAACACGTCAAACACCTTTAAAAAATGTGCAGGATCTTCATGTAGAAAATTGTAACATTTAATTGAAGGACACAAAACAAGATGTGACTCAATGGAAAACATATTATGTACATTAACTGGGAGACTCAATGTCATATAAATGTCAGCCTTCCCAAAATTGATAAATAGATTCAAGGCAATTCCCATTGAAATTTAATCATTTTTTTTTCTTTTAGTTTGACAAGCCAATTCTAAGTCATAGAGAAAACCAAATACAAAGAATAGCCCAGAAAAGCTAAAAAGAAGAAAGCAGGATAAAGCATTTTCCTAATGAAGTAAAACAGAATAATATTAGCAGTCAGATGATCACCATTTTCAGTCTGCACATGTGGATTTGGAAGAAAATAAAGTTTATTATATTTGAATAATATCCAAATATTATTATTCCAAATAATAATGGTTAATGAGTCAGGAGCAAGGGTTAAAACATTGTCTCTGAACCCAGACCTTGTGCACACAGCCTTTCACCAATATTTTGTTGTTGTTGTTCATTCACAGTCTAATCCTCAAAATCTTTCATTAATATCTTCATATTCTGTTCTCCCTAACTTCATCTTCTCCCTCCTTTCCAGAGCAAGCTCTTCCCCTTCCAGGAGTTCGGTGTAATAGAGCTAAGAGACAGGTCCCTGGAGTCACACTGTGGGTTCACACACTGACTGCTACATTTACTGGGTGTTACTAAAATCTCTGTGCCTTCCTTTCCTCATTCTAAAAATGAATATTGTAATAATAGCACCTACCTTGTAGGACTGTTGTAAAGATTAAATGGTAAGATACATATAAATAAGTTGATAGAATGATGACTCTTGATCCCATATTTGGATAAATCTATACTCTCCTCCTTTAGTTAGCACCTATATTTTTATATAATCTCTTAGTCTACAAATCTATTGAAATCTGTCTTCAGCCAGCCAGCCAGTGAACGAACCAAGCAACCAACCAAGCAACCAACCAAGCAACCAACCAACCAACCAACCAACCAACCAACCAACCAACCTTTTTATTGGTATATTCTCACTGGCTCTCATTGGGTTGTTCTCGCTCTTTCCAATTGTGGTCAAATTTCTTGAAATGTTCAGCTGTACATTATCTCCTTTACTACCAGCTCACATATTTTCTTCTTGCCCTCTAGCATCTCCCCTGAATTGCCTTTCCACCTGAATTACCTAATTGCAAAGCTAATGAGTAGGATTGTTTTAGTTTGCCTTTGGATCTCAACATTCTCACTTACAAATTATAAGGTTTTTCCTGTACGGTCTTTAAAGGTTTCTCTAGCTCTAAAATTCTATATACCACAAATACTCTCTAATTAAAGATCTCATTGGGTTACTCACTTCTTCTTGAATTAATTTTTAGCACTTTATGTTTTCCAAGGAAATTATCAATTTTATTTATATTTTCTAATGTGTCAGTATACAATTGTATATAATATTCTTGTAGGTTTTAAGAAATACTATCTTTTGCATTTCTAAGGATATTTGTCTGTGCTTCCTATTTCTTATTAGATTTATCCCAGATGTCTGTTTTACTAATTTATTTCAAACTTTAATGGTATTTTAATTCCAACTTGAAAAATATTATTACATTATTACAGCGATTAATTCCTGAAAGTGTGAAATGTAATTATTTACTCTTTTCATTTGGCAAGTTTTCAAAAATTCCCAGAACAAAATATTATCCTTATTTTATTTCCAACATTCAAATAAATCAGAGAAATGGTTTTAAGCATATAAAAATAACCAATGTAAGGCACCTGTTTTGTAAATATTTCAAAAAGCAAAAGGGAAAATGCTTTTGATGAGAAACACATGATGTTAAAACAAAATGAATCAAAAAAAGCCTCCATGGAATACAGATGTAGAGAAGCTTGCTTTTGTTGGAAATATAAAAAACAGAATATTGAAATGAAGCACTTTAGTAGAATATTTAGAAACTGTCAAACAGAATCAATACCTGTATACTTTAACCACATTATTTATGGAGAAATCAGGAATTATTTGCAGTTATCACAATATTTCAACAATTTTAGACATAATTTCTCCATATGAAACTATTCTTATTTGAATTATTTAGATAATTTCCTCCATTTACACACTGATTTGTCTATAATAAATGAATTAGAAATATGCATGTCTTGCTATTCAGAGAATAAAACATGTAAAAGATAATATAATTCTGGGATGTACTTATAATTCCTTACATATGAATGATGCTATGGGAAGAAATTCTGGTTATCACCATAGTGATTTCAAAGACGGTCCTTTAAAGGCCACACTAATAACTATTTACATTATTCAGAAAATGGGAGTTCTTACAGACTAAGAATGAATTATTTTGAGGGTGAAATAAGATAATGGACAAATGGGCTTTGCACAAACATAATGCATAACTTCACATATAATAGGTGCTCAATAAATGACAGCTGATGATAATATCACAATGAAAAGCTTAATCAAATATGTGAATTGATTTTTTTTTTTTAAAGATTTTATTGGGGAATTGGGGGAGGAGAACAGTGCTGGGGAATCGGGGGAAGGGGAACAGACACGTTGCTGTCCTTTTGTTCTTCAGTCTAGTTGTGGAGGACGTCACTTCATTGGCCCATGTTGGTATTATCATTGTGCTCTTCCTAGGTGAGGCAGATAGGTCGCCAGCCTCTGGACAGCCGCTCACGGCAGCTGTCGGCCACTCACGCTGGCTGCCAGCCACACACGGTAGCTTATGGCAGCCCACTGCAGCAGGGGCTGCAGCCTACACCGGCGCTGGCGACTCATGGCAGCCCAGCTCCAGGTCAAGCTGTTGTTCACCATCTTAGCTGTAGACGGCAGTGTCACTGGCCCTCATGTGGGATCTGAACCAGGGCCCTACTGCTCAGAGCTGGTGTCCAAAGCCAGCTCTTAATGCGCCATTCGGCCCGCCCGTGAATTTTTATTTGGCAAAACAAACATATTTGAAGATGTTTGAGTACATTTTAAAAGATAAGAAAACTAACTTATCAAGCACCTCTTCTGCTTAAACATTAATTTCACAGCAATGCTGAAAGCTAACTATTTTATGAACAAGAAAATAAAGCTTAGAGAGTTTAAATAAACCATGTGGGATAACACACACAGCATAGGAAGAAACCTGTGCTCTTTTCACAATAGGATCTTGTCTTGTGCTGTTAAGGACCTTGATTTTGCCAATATTAAGTTTTATATGGTTAAACTATATCTTTTAAGCCACCTCAAATTCTTTTTGAAATAAAACTGTGCAGCTGGTAAATAAATAGATGTTATAATAAACAAACACAAATGATATTACGTGAGTCCTTATTGTCCAAATCACCAACTAAAACAAAAACAAAAAGCACCCTTGAAAATTATAGTTTTGGGGGGTGACTGTTTAGCTCAGTTGGTTAGAGCGTGGTGTTGATAACACCAAGGTTGCCGGTTCAATCCCTGCATGGGCCACTGTGAGCTGTGCCCTCCTTAAAAGAGTCAACTATGCCATTGTAGCATGAAAGCAATGTATAAACAGTGACCATGGCTGTTCCCCAATTAAAAAAAAAAAGTATAGTTTTGATATACAGATAGAGTCCATTAACACATGTGCAAATGTACTTTGAGATTACCTGGATACAGCACCTCACTCTAAATGAGATGCACCATTAAATCCAGGGAGCATTGTCACCATAAGTTTCATCATTTCATAAAATTAAATTGAAAGTTTTATAGTATTAAGGATTCAATCAGAAGCTTTTGTTAATGCTACTCTATTCAAACTCCCTTAACCATAGCTGCTGTGATATGCTACATCAATGGCTATGTAATCTTTTAGGCAACTGACAAATGTCTCTCATAGAACAAATACTTAGTTTGTGCATTTTTTCCCTTGTATATTATGGAAAATATCAGTGGAAGATATATGATGGGCTTTCGTTCTCTTTTTAAAACCCTTGGTTTACCATTAAACAAAAGTTGTAATATTTGCCCAAAAGCTATAGCATAAAGCTGTGATAAGAAGCATATTATCTCTCTGATCTACTTGCTTTGAAAAAGAGAAATTAAATTTATTGGGGTGAGCAGTTTATTTTCTGCATAATCAAAACCTCTGACCCTAATAAATAGAAGAAATTGCTAATATAAAGTCATGTATGGTATGAAATAGTTAATGAGGGAAGGAACAAAAAAAGCAGTTTGCAAATAGAAGTATCTCAAACAATAACAACTCTTATTTGCTAGATTTTTATAATTTCATAATAAAATAAAGCGACACTATTAAAGAGAAAATAAATGCTAGAAAGATGTCAATAGAGATAAAAATCAGTTCCACAGACGTCAAAAGTGTGTCTTGCAGAAAACATGTTCATAATTTGAAGACCGTGGAAAGTTTGTCATGCATAACAAGAAAATCTGATTCTTTGAAATGAGTCCTTTGGAAATCTAGATATTGGCACATCATACACAGCAGATGCTTCATTATATACTATTATCTTCAGGCTTAGGAGATGACAACTTTATTCCAAATGAAATGTAAAGTCACTTGCTAAATAAGACCAAGAGTTCAATGAAAGCCTTACTAATAATTTAGAAATTTCAAGATGTATTGCAAGCTCTAAGATACCTCTATGGATTGATTTACACTGTGTTCTATATCTGCAGAGGGACTCAAGCCCCATACAGGGTCACTCAAAAACAGGGATAATTGTAATGCAAATATAAAGTTGCTTTCAAGTTGTAACAAGCAGAGCAAACAGAATTGTAGACCTGTGGCTGGGTTTTCCAGGCTTGGAAAGTGTTTTCTTCAATGACTTGGAAGGCAGAGGAAGATAATGTTTTTCTATTAAGAAGGCATTGATTTATTCTGCTAATCAGGTTTAATTAAGAGTCTACTTGTTTTCACAACACTATTTCAATGTGAAAGGAAACAATTTTGGATTCAGAGGTGGCAGAGTATGAAAATGACCTAGGTTTTAGAAGCAGACTAGGATTTTCCAACGTTGGCTGCACAGTGGTGTCACCTGGGGAGCTTCAAAAATATTGATCTATTAGTGCTACCCACTAAGATTCTGACATAATTGGTCTAAGGTACAGCCTGAGCTATGGGATTGTTAAGGCTCCTCAGGTAATTCTCATGTGTATCCACGGTTCACCATCAGCCACTTTAGACAGTCACGGACTGACTCTTGGCAATTAAAGCTTCCCAGTGTGTGACCTTGTCCAAATTACCCAACTCCTGACAGCCTCAATCTTTCATCTGCCAGATGGAAGTGAACATATTACTATATAGGGTCACCTGAAAATTACCTATAATATATATAAAGTGTTCACTTCTCAGTGGGTTCTAAAAAGTATTAACAATAATGAATACTCATGCAAATTCTCAACCCATTGTAGTAACTTATCAAGATTTAGCCAAGTTCCTAAAGTTCTAGAAAGTAACAAAAAATGGAGCTCTCTGCAATGCAGTCATATTTTAATTTAGGATGCCATCAGAGCTGATAGACATCTTTATAAAATCTGCTATGAAAACAGCATCAAATAGCTAACAATGAAAGGTATGGGGGAAAAAGAGCAAAAACAGAGTAATGCTGGAAGTTCAGGAAGGAGGCAGACTATCATATGATCCTCTTCTCTGGACTTCTCCAGAAAACTGAGGGAAATGCTTGCAGTTGAACAATTGCAGGTGAATTATGCTAAATGCAATCACTGGGTGAGTCACGGGGACACCAGACATGATGATTTGTGAAGATCTCAAAGAGCTTCTACTCCAAAGTACCAATTTTCACCCTGAGCTGGGACAGCCCAATTTGTGCCTACCTTTCAAACCCTCATCTCTGTACCTCGGAGCCACCCAACCCCAGATATTTAAGCCCAACATGTCCAAAAATGAACTCTTCACACTTCCGCTTATGCCAGTTCCTCTTTTTGGGAAAGAATGCCATCATCCTCAAGCAGGAACCTAAATGTCATCCTTATGATTCTCCCACATACAATCAGTTATCAATTCCTATTTGATTATATTTAATAATAATATAACCACTGACCTCTCTTTGTGCATGGCACTACATGGGGCCATTACTCATTATCTCCTGAACTATTAGGGACAGAGTGCCATTTCTGTGGAGAGACCACCCTTCTGTTGGCTCTGTTTCCCTTGGCAAGAGTGAAAGAAGATGCAGAGCTGAGCATGGCAAAATGCCCCCGTTCCCTCCCCTGAACAAGTGAATAACAGAAAGGTCTTAGAAAACGTTTGGTATATGCTCAGTGATAAACATATATGAGTTGTGGTTACCAGCACCTTTATAATTATTAGAAGGGAATGTGGGTATGAGGTTTATTTTTATGAGAAATACTAAAGTATGTTTAAATGTTAAGTGAAAAATAAAAAAGAGAGAAACCAGAATATGATAGAAATGGAATCTAAAACACATGAAAACTGGCCTTAGGTAAGAAGAAAGTCCTCTCTTGATTTAATACAGGTAGGAAGAAGAAAGATTGGGTATAAATATAAAAAATTAGCATACTTTGTGGTAGGAAGGTAAAATAACTGCTGTCTATGCTGGTCACAAAATATTTTTTGGAGTAGGAGTTGAGTCCATTGCTAAAGACGTGGGAGGGAGATCAGGGGTTTGAGTCCATATGAACAGTTTGGAAATTCTCTGTGTCGACAATTGGAAAGCCCGATAATATGGAATTGCCAGGCAGCATCGAAGCCTCTGTTGAGCTGCGTGATCATGCATTTATCAGCTCATTACCACTGGAAAAACAAAGACCCATAGCACAGACCCCCAGCCAACTCTGACGCCGTCAATTCCAGTGTCCTGCAAAAGTACAGGGCACTGTTTTTTTGGTTTTTCTTTCTGGGGTTATCCCTGGGGTTCCTTTATTAATGGACTTCCAGTACATGGTTCCATTTTATTTAACCTTTCACTTTTCAAGACACACTCCTTTCTACTGTGTCATAAGGAGACATAAATAGGCTCTGTGGAAAGAATTCAAACTATTGCCAAGAATACATCACAATTGCAGTTCATTGCTTGAGAAACGCTGAAATCATATTGTAGCAAATCTCTGATTCTGAAACAAGACTGAAGATGTCTCAAACTGTTTATCTCTTCATAAACAATTACCTTTGAAAGTTTGGAACCCTACCAGGCTAGGTTCTCAGCATGAGTAATAGATAACTATGGTCAGAATACTAGAGTCCAGATTGAATGAAAATAACATGTAGCAAAGTAAACTATTTCTAGTACCATTACTTTTATAAATAATGCCTATAAATACCTTTTTGGAAGACATTTATTTATTGGGAAAGAATAGCTCAGCCCACACAAACCCTAGGTGATCTTTTTCTTTACTATGTCTTAACAGGTTTTGTCACTAAGGAATTCAGTGTCAAAATATTTATTGATGATCCAGTGTATGGAAAATTCTGCATTAGGCAAGTTATAAACATTTCAAATAAGAACATAAAAACATAAAAAAATATGTAAGTATAAAAACACATTTGTCAGTAACTATGACATATGCAAGTGCTTAGAATGGATTACTGGAATGAGTAAAATCAAGAAGAAAGGACACTTCAAATTCTGAATTTACATTTTTTTCTTTTGTATAAAACAGAGTCCTAAAATTACTTAATTTCTTTTGCCAATATAGAACATAGCTAAATTTTATTAGTAAAGCTCACTTTTAAATCTGGAGCCTAAATGAGGCTAGCAAAAAGTTGATTGAGGGCCGGCCGAGTGGCGCGATGGTTAAGATCTGGCTTGGGACGCCAGAGGGCCCGGTTCAGATCCCTCATATGAGGGCCAGTGACACTGCCCTCCACAGCTAAGATGCTGAACAACAGCTCAACCTGGAGCTGGGCTGCCGTGAGTTGCTGGCGACAGCGTAGGCTGCAGCCCCTGCTGCAGTGGGTTGCCATGGGCTACCGTGTGTAGCCAGCAGCCGCAGTGAGCGGCCGTCCAGAAGCCGGCGACTGATCTGCCTCGCCCGGGAAGAGCGCAATGATGGTGCCAACTTGGGCCAGTGAAGCAACATCCTCCACAACTAGACTGAAGAACAAAACAGCAGCACTTGTCTGTTCCCCTTCCCCTAATTCCCCAGCACTGTTCCCATTCCCCAATTCCCCAATAAAAATCTTAAAAAAAAAAATGTTGATTGGAAATAAGAAGGAAGTACAGTTGACTCTTGAACAACGCAGGGGTGAATGGCACCAACACCCCTGCACAGGTGAAAATTCACACATAACTTTTGATGCCCCCAAAACTTCATTACTAACAGCCTAGTGCTGACCACAGGTCTCATCAATAACATACTCAGTCAGTACATATTTAGTATGTTATATGTATTATATATCGTACTCACACAGTAAAGAGAAAAGAAAATGTTAAGAAAATCATGAGAGAAAAATATATTTAAAGTATTTATTGAAAAAAAAATCTGACTATAAGTGGACCTGTGCAGTTTAAACTTGTGTTGTTCAAGGGCCAACTGTAAAACATTATTTTACGAACATAAAAAAATAGCAGTGTATAAAACAGTAGACTCTAACTTTGTCTAGAAATGGTGACAGCAGGATCACAATCTCTCTGGGTTGAGCCAAAGCTTTATTATTAGTCTATTTTGGTTTCAATATGACATGTCCTGCTTTATAACATTTCCTCTTATCATAGTTAAAATTTTTTATATAAAACCAAAACACCAAAAAGTGTCAACAGGAAAAGAGAAGCAAAATTCAAAAGACCATCAAGTCAAAAATAGATCTAATGAAATATTTTAAGTATACAGTCTTTTATTCTGATACCATGGCTTTAAATTATAGTTGAACGTGATAAGCTGAGAAACTCCCTCCATTTTTATCCACACGCATAACAGTAGCATAGAGAGTGAAAGAGAGATCTGGGCCCAAGGTTGAGGGTGAGAGGGTGAGAAGGGGTGGAGTAGGAGTTGAAATGTGTGCCCGGTCTTCTATAGAGGGCTATCGTTTCATTCTCCTCATTTTAAGAGGGTGAACACTATCCCTCTCACCCCACCTCCAACCTTGCCTCCTTCTCTTCTCAGTACATTTTCCCTTCTGGGGAGAGGCGTGGCAGTAGTCAAAGTTAGTATTGGAGCAGGAAAGAGAGAAGAAAGAGAATCCAATTACATCCAGCAACCTGTCCTCTTACTTTGACCACAGTGTCCTCATGCCAGGATTCCATAAGCAAATGAGCTGCTGCATAATCGACTTGATTCAAGCCAACACAATACTATAAGAATCATTGAATCACTTCAAATCAAGCTTATATTAATAATATCTGTCTTTTCTAAGTATCTACTTATTTATCTTCAATTCAATATGAAAATGCCAAGGGTTTATTTCTAAGAGAATCAAATTATGATTCATAATCTGTTCTCAATTACAGTCTTTCAATGCATGTACTATCCTCTTGTAGTAAACGAAGCACTCAGAGGAATACACATCCTTTCAGGTTTCTAGGATGCCATTTAATGCATGACTATAGCAAATAATGATTGTATCTCAGGATAATACAACACTTTTTTTCCCTTCCATAGAATTCAAAATCACTTTCTCTTGTATTATCACATTATGTGTTGGAAACTCTTATTTTTATGTGCATTTCATAGATTATAGCTTCTGAGGGTCAGAAATTTGTTCTCTTTTATTTCCAGTGGAATACCTGCACACAGATTTTTACCCAGTAAATATTTGTTCTTTGAAAAACGTTAAGGTAATTGCTCTATTATCAGTAATTTCAAAGGAGATTTTAGTCTAAATATATATGCTATTACTTACTGATGATTAAGCACTAAGAGTTTTCCATCACTGTTGTTGTGGCAATGACTAGCTTCCCCCAATATTTGTTCACTCCTTACCCTCATAACAGCATCTTTAAAAATAATACCTGAGTACATAGGGCTTCAGAATAAAAACAGAATTTCCCATCCTTTCTTTTAAGGCCATATGATTCGATTCTTGTGAATAGTATGGGAAACTTTGGAAAGCACTCTTTCCAAAGAGTTTTCTTTGGAAACTTCCCTTTCCCTTTTCCTCTTTATTGTTGGATGGAATGTTAACATGATGGGTGGAAGTATAGCAGCCATATTGGACACTGAGGTGGAAATTGCAAGTTTAGTATGGCAGAAAAACATCTGGTAGAAGGAAATGGTTCCCTCATTACCTTGGAGCTGCCTACATTTACATGAGAATGAAATCACCTTTTATCTTTTTTACATCACTATTGTTTTGGGTTTTCCTATAACTGAGAGCCAAAGTTAAATGTGACATTTGATAACAATATATTATATAAAAGACAGACATGAATTACCATGCTCTTACTTGATAAAATATTAAATTAAAAATTAAATTAAAATTGATAAAAATGAGGAGCCAACAGTTATAATTTATACTAATTTTCCATTTAATAGTCTCTGAACCATATCTTCCTCAATTCCACTAAATTCCCTTTCACTTAGCAATAAATGGTATTTGTAAATTGTGGTAAGTTTTATATAGCACTTTAATGCCCACTATCTCATTTGATCCTTATGCTTAATAGGAAAGGTAGGTAAAATTACTGTAATTTTCATTTTATGGGTGAAAAAAACATGCCCACTGAAATTGAGTGATTTTTACCAAAGTCACACAGGAGGGGCAGAGCACAGACCCAAAATCATGCCCTTTGCTTTATTCCAGGTTTTGTTTGCTTTCCTTCACACCAAATGGTCTTAATGAATCTGTTTGAATTTGAAATGGCCTATATCATCTAAAATTATTATACTGGAGCAGATCCTAGACATCTAAAATGTCTTGCCAAACAAAATTCTCACCTCGTTCCTTCCTGACGTCCTACATATCCATGTCAAGATTCCTGGGCTTCATGTTTTCCTACTTGTGATACTGCCACCAGAATTTACACGTGAGTTTTAAGTTTAATTCATAACTTAGATTGAACCATCAAGCCAATTATTTGAGATTGGGAGCTCTGTGGCAAAGAGTAACATTTGTGCCAGCCACATACTCTGTCTATCCTCCATCAGCAGGACCACTTCTCCTGGTTCCTCCACTGGGATGCCTGGTTAGCCTGGTCTATTGTAATGAATCAAAACAAATAGGTATGTGACCCTCCGGTATCTTTACTACAGATCTTAGACCCAGACCTTGGGAGGGCTCATGAGGAAAAATAATTCTTACCCTTTGTAACAACATAAAAAGACAGAATGGACACAAAGAAGAGATATCTGAGAGGAATATAGTGAAATGGGTAACTCAAGGCAGAACTAGGTCAAGCAGAGAGCCTCTGAAACTGTTAGGGAAAGGAGAGCAATATAGGAGATATGGTTATAATGTAGCCTTCATTTCACTGTTATTTCAAATAGGATGAACTCAAAGTGAGTTCATGAACTCAAAATGTACCAGTACTCAAATCATTTACAAACCAGAGATTATGATACTTCACTTTTTTTTTTTCAACCTGATTTATTTTTAATCTGGACCACTCAAGCATGGAGACAGCTCTTAGCTTTGTTTAAAATGTAGCACTTGGCACAACTGTGATTCTGAAATCCATAAGAAATTTAACTACACTACATTTTTAAATCAGTTGCAATATGATTGGTTCTTTAATATCATCACTTCATAGAAGATAATTCTTAGGATCCAATACAAATCAATGAAAAGATGTAATTACTGAGAATGCAATGCAGCTGTACTTAATACTCAACTTTGAAACTTAGAGTATGGACATAATCGGGAAATAAAGGAAGCTGGAGGTGGTAAAAAAATTAAAAGCTATTTTTATAAATACAACTACTACAATGTCTTGATAACCAAACAGAGAGAAGGAGGGTGTAGCAGGCATGGTAACCACAAATTGCAGCACATTGTGACAGGGGCTATAATAAGAAGCTATGACCTCATGGTAATAGGAACAAATATGATAGAATACTCTGGCAAATCTTGCTTGATCTCCAAAGTCTTTATTATCACAGCTTGCTGAATTGTCTGTTTACACCACTGCTGCTCACCCTCCACCCCCACCACATACACATTAGAGTGAAAGTAACAAAGAGGGAGCTTCCATTTGCTATTATTTTGTTGCTGTTCATCATTATAACCCCAGAATTGAGCACTGATCCTGACTGCCGTTAAGAAATAAAAGCACTCTGTTGCTGAATGAATAAGTGAATGAGTGAATGAGTGAATGACTGAGCATTTTCTGTCTTTACAGTGCTATATTTATAGTTATTGATGTGCCTGGTTTACCTCCCTTAATGAAAGTTTCCTGAAGAAGCCTTGTTTCCAGCTCATTTCTCTCTATATTATGTGTACACAGCTTCTCAACTTAATGAATCCATGAACAAAAAGATGCTCTTATTTTTTTCCATGATTGTGAAGAGGCAACATGTTACTCTATATATGATAGAGACTAAAGACTTTGGATAATGGCAAACAAAAGATAACTGTTAGTGGGTCTTGCTTTAAAAAAGAAATTACATGTTGGATGACAATACATCAAGACACCATTGGGCTTATGTAGATAATATGATGGTGTTGAGTGATTCATCAATACATTCTAAATATCTATGGTATAAAAAAAATCAGTGGTTTTCTAACCCTCATCCCAACACCAACATATATATATATATATATATATATATATATATATATATATATATAGAGAGAGAGAGAGAGAGAGAGAGAGAGAGAGAGAGAGAAAATCAATAATAACAGACTATATGAGGGTTTGAAGAATAAGTGAAAGCTCTCTGTGGCCAAGGAAACAGCTAGATATTATTTATGCAAGTCTGAGGTCAGGTGGCCTGTTCAGCTAGACGTCCACAAATGTGACCATGACTGCAGGTCTGGTCCCTATGTGAGTGCGTTGATTTCACTCTGGTTTTTGTCCCCTCATCACAAACTCTGGTCCAGAGTAGCTGTGAAGGAATTTATTCCATGAAGGGGTTAAGAAAGAGCCTCCCTAAAATGTGGCACTTTGACATGTGGAGTATTTTGAGCTGATGGCAATCAAGACCCAGAAGATTAAAGAAAAACTTCTACACTCCCTTAACTACCAAAAGTAATTTAGATAGAGGGCCTGCCCAGAAAAAGAGCTATCTACCAGAGATAACTTTTTATCTGGATCACCTATCTCTATGGCAAGACAAACACCTTAATTACCAAACATCTGCTCTTACCCTCCTAACCCTTGGCAGCCCCAGGCCCCGACCCCATGCTTTGTTTAGGATGGCATACAAGCCTCAACTGTCCAACCTGTCCTTGGGTCTCATATTCTTAGGAGGCCTCATACCTAGGTAATTAAATTTGTTTTTCTCCTGTTAATCTATATTGTGTTAATTTGATTATTAGACCAGCCAAAGAACCCAGAAGGGTAGAGAAAATTTTTTCCTCCCCTACAGTGTAGAAAGATATAAATTTAACCTTAGTTCTAGAAAAAGGATTAAAGTGAGTCAGGAGCATTTCCTTCATAGCAAAAGAGCAGCATCTTAATATAAATGAAAGATGCTCTCCCAATTCCAATGACGAATAACTAGGTAATGTTCTATTAATCAGCAATCTCTATTAAGCAGAAAAGTAAATTCTGTGAAAATAATTATCACTGTAATAATGGCTTGTTGCATTGTCACAAGTTGAACTTCTCATGACTAATGATCACAAGAAAGGATTACATGATGCTTCTCTGTCTTAGGGTCAAATATATTTGGGATAAGTATAATTTAGGAAAATTATATTTTCAATGACCGTTAAAATTCCCATTTTGTTTTGAGTGGCTGTTAGATGTCAGGCACTGTGCTAAGTGTTTCAGCTGCATTATTTTTAGACTTCACAGTAGTCCTTCTAGGAAGTATTATTGTTTGTTATTATCATTACCACATACAGATGAGGAAAGTGAGGCTCAGCTAGATTAAGCAACATGCTCAAGGTCTCATAAAATGTACTGAGGCACGCTGGGGTCCAAATCCAGGCTCAATGAACTCCTCAGCCCATGCTCTATATGGCTCTATACTTCCTCTTAAATATGTGAAAGGTTGTCAAATATTTGAAAGATTCATGCATGGCCCACAACAGATTTGGAGACCACCCATGTTAAAATTCTTAATTTGTGAACCATTTTAGAAAATAGACTCGTACATTTCTTCAAAACTGAAAATACTGATAAAAATAACTGCCCTTACTCTGGAGGGAGATCCACTGAGAAAAATAAAGAAATATTATGCCTCTGAAGACATGACAAGTCCAGTGGGAGTCAAGAATATAATTACAAACTTCTGTATTGTTAAAACGCTATATTCAGTAAGTATGGCATAAGAAAAAAAAAAAAGAAGAAGAAAGAACTGGACATATAGCCCTGACATACAAAGACTGATGAAATGTAACTACCAAAGAAGCAAAAAGATAATTTTTACTTGAGTTTAATGTAGCTAAGATTCCAAAGTAATATACATAATTAAAACAAAGAAGTCAGAACTTTGCAGTGTCTAGGGTATCTAGTTTCACCTTTATTTTTATTACGGTCCAGTAGCTCTATTTTTACTATACTCCCACTGCTAGTAGGAAAAGAGTCTAAGAAACATATCTAGGAGAGAAGAGAATATATATATATTTTTTATACAAGTCTTTGGAGTCCTAGAATCAGGGCTTGAACTTATGGAATATGTTCAGGTCATCTGGATGTGATATTTTTGTTCTGAATGGAGTTTGGTTTAGTCATTAAGTAGGACCCCATCATTTTCTTAATAATCATCATCCTAGGAATTATGATTCTTCTCTGAAAGTTACTTTCCTTGACTTTAGAATGCTTTCTCCACTCAGTAATTCTTCATAGAAAATAAATGGGGCTTTCTAGGATGATTTAATTATTCACAGAACATAACTTTTTAGGAGAAAACCTACAACATCAATAACCCAAGGATTGAAAAGTTCAACTTGCTTTGCTAATCAGTAATAAGCCAAGAGTGAAAAAATGGTGTAACTTGGAAATAGGAAAATAAGTGCACAACCTCCTTTTCTTTATACTTATGATTTGGTTAAATTTTTTGCTTAGAATGATACTATTGAAAGAAAAACAAAAAACCAGAAACTAATTCCTAGGAGATGGTTATTATTAAGATAATGATGGGGTCCTAGTTTATGACTAAATCAAACCCCAAACTCTTTTAAAATAAAACCTATTTTGCCAGTCCTTCCATTAAACAAAAGCTTCTTTCAAGATAGGTCTGTTTTATATGTAATTTAAAAAAATAATGTCTATTGTTAAGTAGGAGAACAGGCCTAGAGTCTTAATGAGCAAAAAACCCAAAACAAACAAAACAAAAAAACACCACCCAGAAAAACAATAACAACCCCCCCCCCAAACAAAACACCCAAAGCAAGAAAAGCTTAACATAAGACGGACACCAAAAGGATAGGATATGAGTCAAACTGAATAAAGGCTAAAATTTTGTGACAAGGAAAAGAGTTATGTGAGGAACTAACTGCAATACAGCAAGAAGGGTTTAATTAAAAAAAAAAAAAAAAAAAAAAAAAAAAAAAAAGCTTTCCATTCCCTGCTTGACTAAACTTCATTCAGACAGACTTCTTCCTATATAGGTCCCACTTCATTTTCCTTACAGCTTTTACTTTAGAAAACTTGAAACTGTGCATTCTTTCTTTGCCCTTTTGAGATATAAATCTTTTACAATCCAGGAATGTCTTTCTTAAGGACCTGAGAATTATCCCTTTGAAATGAAGGTGGTGCCCCTGTCTCCCAGTCTCTGCAGGAGGGTAGGAGCCTAATTTGGAGAAGACATAATTAGCAAACTTGGATGGTCTAATCACAGGGATCTTGCCCCCCCCCCATCATTCTCCAGTACTTTTCCATCAGCTGACCTCAGTGGTTAATAATCCTCCCACCTTTTGTTTCAGCACAGTTGAGTTCAATCTCTTTGCCCTACCGCAATTGTCTTTTACCCCTATTGCAACAAAATGTCTTTCTTGCTATTTTTAACAAGTGTCTAGTGCAATTTTTCTTTTAAAGGGGAAGGAACTTAATGTTACTGGGAGCCTACTCATCTGACTCTCAGGATAAGTCCTAAATGGTGTGAGGACACAGAAACTTTCAAGAGACCAAGTAACAAAAGAAAACATGCTTAGTAAGTGGAGGAACATGGGTTCAAATGATGGCTCTGTGTTAAGACCAAGTTCTTTCCATTTTTTTCTATGTAAGGGAAAAGGAAACTAATGGCAGAAATGATACATGTAAAAAAGTAATTTGACATAAATTTATTTTGAATGTGTTTTTCTTATTCACCATGCACCAGAAACAAAACTAAACTTTCTATTTTGAGTGCAACTCAAAAAAAGTACCCTTTTAGTGTTCATTTGCTTGGCTGCTTCTCCCATTTTAAGGCACTCCCAATTACCAACTGATGTGCTTTCTGAGTTCATCTTGTATGATTTGTAAAGTACTGTGAATACAAAAGGGGCCACATAATAAACCTGACAAGTTCAGAGGAGGCCAGCATGGTGGGTCTTTTAAATTCATAGACTGAAAGTAACCACATAGGATGGTCTGAACATAAAAATCCCTAACTAAAAGTGAGTCATGGTGGGTAGTCACGTCCTAGGCCTGTAGCTTCCTTGACAAAGGTCATTCTTTACCTTAAGTGAGGCTGTCTATTGTCTTTGTACATCTAAGATAACAAATATTTGAAAGGTTAGAGTAATTTTCATTTTCCTCCTCTTGAAAGCAAAACCGCTGGTACCAGAGTACGAGACCACAGAACCCCTCATTATTATCTAACTGTTCACATACCATCTCTATTTGTTGTAAATGTTAACTCTCCTGTACCCACCAAGGTAAAAGAAGTATGTATTTCTCCATTTTATTTTTTTATCCGATTCCAGAGATTTCCCTGCTTTGCTTTCTCCCAGCCCCTTAATCTACCACCAGTGGATTTCATGTAGCCCTCCTCACATCTCCTCCTTGGATTCTAATGTATAAAATAAGCTGCCAAACTGCCATCCTCTGGAGTATTTTCTCAATCTGTTGAGATTTTGTTTCCCAGCTATTGTCAGTTTGGCTCAAATAAACCCATAAAAATTCTCTACAGGATTGTACATTTCTTACATCGACACCATCTTTTGGAAACGTTTTGTTCTCCTCTCACTTAAGGTCTCTGAAAACCAACCCTCCAGCACCCTCCACACCAGCTTTGGCAACTTGATTGCCCAGGGAGTGAAGTGCAGAGCTGCTTCCTTTTACCTCCCTCGTATCATAGTGGTAGGAAACGAGAGTACTTTAGGTGGCTTAACTTCAAAAAGCACGTTTTCTGGATGTAGGCTTTCCTTACATGTTTCTAAGTGGTCTGCAGTGGGGGATTAATGGAAAGCAGGAAGTATTTTACAGAGTGAAGTTTCCTTAGTATTTATTAGGCTGGCATATATTGGTTCTGTTGACTTCACACACTGACAATTTCCATTGTTAACAACCATGACCTTCATTATCACCATAACGACAAAATGCTACGCGCCAAGGGTTGCTGGCCAACCTCTTACAGTTTCCACTGTTGATGCAGTTGTGCATCAATGAGGTTGACTTTAATCCCTGGGTGAAAGTCTGAGAGAGATGGGTGAAGGGGACCAAAGTTGTGTTCCCCTAAAGCTGCCTTCAGGGATACTGATTTTAAGCTGAGTATTAAGAAACAAAAGACTCAGAAAGAACCTCTGACCGTTCCCCCGTTTTCCTGCCCAAGAGATTCAGATGGAAAAACCTGCTTCAGGAAGGAAACCTGGGCATAGTCACCTCAGCATTAGGTAGGAAGGCTCCTAGCAGGGGCCTGTTGACAACCCTTGCCCCCTCAACTTCATGCCCCATTATTTCCTGGGTGGCCCTAGCAAAAATTTTCCTGCCACATGTGTTCTGCTCTTCCGTAATTACCTGCACATTGCCCATTTTTCACTTTTAAAATTTAAGACCCCACAGCCCCTCTTTTCTCCTCTGTCCAAAATATCACATATACCCAATTTTGCCTCACTGTCTTTGGGAATTTTCCTGCCTATGTGAATTGCCCATGTGCACATATTAAAATCTGATGATTTTTTTTCTCCTGTTAATCTTTGTCTGTTAATTTGATTATTAGCCCAGCTAGAAGATTTTTGAAGGTGGAAGGAAAAGTATCAATTTTTTTTAGCCCCCACATGGGAATTGGGCCAACTGTTTTCATGTGGCAAGACTAAAATATAAGCCTATGACATAACCAGACTCTGATTTTACCCTGCTGACATGCACTTGATATCATCAGGACACCTTTTTAAAAGGCAGCAGCAAATGTCCACACAGAAGAACAATGTCTATAAATGAATCGATTGTAATCCTAGCACGGAGCCTAATGAGCCATGAGACCCCTTGAAGGTGATTACAAGTTCAGAGGCTGAGTTCAGACTTTTGCGCTCATGTCTTGGTCTCTATCTCTCTCACAGAAATGGTATAAGAACAACATGACAAAATTCAAGCGACTATATTTTTGAAATAAAATCTTGGTAAGTAAGGAGGATTATTTTTATGACTAAGAGAGTGGCCATCTGTTTCTGGAGAACTTGAGTGAGAACATGACTATGTGCTTTATATGGAGTAATTTCCAGATAATACGTTTTCCTTGCCTCCTGTGCTGGAAGATCACTTGAGCTGAAGGATACTCTGTGTTCGGGGAGGTCATCAAGGAGATGTGACCGCTGGTTGAACTGGGGGCTGTCCTGGGGCAACTGGAGGCTCCCTATCCCCTCCTCGCCTTTAGAATTTGTGTTCTGCTTGTCTTCTCTGTTCCCAGAAGCTGCCCCAACGATACAGCCTTGGGATAGAGATGTAGTGTTAAGACCATCCGGATGTTATATGTAACGGAACCCAGTTAAGGCCTCTATATAAACTTTTAAGATTCTGGCCAGTGAGTGAGGAGATCTACTTATCTTACAGCTGCCCAAGATAAGCCTCGTATGTAAATTCCTTTCCCTGTGACATCTGGACCTACCAATCTGGGGTGGCCTGCCTCCGCCTCTCTGCCCTCCTCATGAGTATAGGGGCAGGTTCAGATGACACCTGGGAGCTTCCAAGGTAGCTGGAAACCAACAATGTCTCATAATTCTCTGACACACGCAGGGCGCTAATTACTTCCAAGGAAGACATCAACGTATATGAATGCTTGAAAACTATCGTCATAACCCAAAATGTGCATTTGGGAGATGGGAGAAGTAGGATAAGCAAGAAAAGATAAAATAAGTGAGCAAATAATGACGACATTGGAAACACTGCTTGGGTCTCTTGTTTGTAAACTTGCTATTATAGGAAATAACCATCCATACTGGTTAACCATGATTAACCTCTATGGACCTATTGAATTCCCTGCAATCTGTAGTGCAATTCTGTCAGTTGTACTTATTACAGCTATTCACAATAATAACCCTATGTCACTGTGGACACTCATCAGCTTAGTTAATATGGATATTAACGCAAAAGGTCCCATATTTGGTGGGCGTCACCAACAAAGCAAAATTGACTGGCTTAAATGTCAACAGAAGCAATGTGGGTAACGCAACTGCTCAGATTAGCTAGAAGATGTTATAAACCAGTCTATATATGCAAACACGATGACACTAGTCCATCAAGTAGCAAATATATTCTCAGATTCATTCCCCAGATGTCAATAAGGTTTCCTGACTCATCAACAAATTCTAGTCTGGCCCCTACATGTGCAAGTGCCAACATTTGGAAGAAAGCAAAGAACTGGAGACAATAAGTATAAACCATCAACCCTTCACGGCATTGTGGCTCACGACATAGTTTGCAGGTTATGGACTTTCCTTCTTTGACTCCATTAAGAATGGTCTAGCTACTGGCAAAAGTAAAGGTAGAATAATTCACCCTTGAATAGTTCGGGCACAAGTGTTAGGGGACCTGTGTTCCCTGCCCTGGTGTTTGCATGGGCAAGCGTCTTCTTCCAGAATGGAGGAGTATACGATAGTGACACCTGCAGTCATATCTCACTCTCTCCTCTCTTTATTGGGTACGTTTAAGGGGTTAAACACCCCCCCCCCAGGTAGTATGACCTTTTTCTCGGTCCATGGAGCAGCCTGCCCGCTCTCCCCTCAGTACACTAGATTGCCTGGCACTCTGGGAAGAGGCCTCATGGTCTCCAGGTGCCCATCCTGCATTGTCCGGGAGAGAAAGCTCGGTTTAGAAATACTGCGGGGAGCAGGATACCCATTTCCCTAAAAACGAAGGCCAACTTTCTCAGTCTAGCTCTACCAGCCACAATCCTGACCTAAGGCTTAATCTGTTTCTCAGCTGGGAGGCAGTATGATGACTACCTCAGAAATCCTGACTAAAAATACTGGAAAGGACTGCAACTATGGATCAAATGAAAGTCTGTTGTTGTTGTTTTTTCTGTTGCGGCTTTGTTATTTATAGGATATATCTTGATTTCAAAGAACCTTTGAAATCTACAGACATGGGTAATTGAAAAATGGCTGCAGTTTTTAGTAACATCAGGCAGTAAAGTTGATTACTTGCCTTGTCTCCCTATTGCCAAATCTTGGCAGTGTCTGCCAGGGTCAGTCCCATCAGGCTTGCTGCAGTGAGCGAGTTTCAAGCGCAGGCACAAAAGCACTGCGATAAAACATCACCAGGAAAATCCTTAATTTTTTTTCAGTAATTATGTTTTCAGTGATGAATTGGACAAGGTGATAGAGAACAGAGAATATGAGTTTTAGCACTGAAATCAGGATTTTTAAAAAATAAAAAAAATCTTATCTTATTAGTAAAAAGCGGCAAAGATCAGAAGTCAGATGTATGTCAAATTTTTATGCCTTCCAGGGAAAAACCACCACAAAAAAAACCACTGACTAACCTAGGAATTGAATCATTACATAACACAGGCAGTATCTCTCCTGAAGCGTTATCAAGAGACCAAATGTGAACATTTCCAGCCCCACTGCACGAGTTTCATCTTCATTATATAAGTACCATATGTGTAAGTCTTATTTTAAAATCTAGCAGTGCACTGGCCTAGTAGAATGACACGTGAAAAAGATCCAATGTGGGAAGTGTCGGAGCGGTTTGTAGAGAACCCAAAGGCTGCAGCCTGCCATCAAAGGCTCTATATTAGGTAAGAGACAGCATTTAGTTGAATCACTATCGCTTTCCTGCCCCTCTGCCTGGCATGCTGAAATATTCCACTTCTATTTTTCTCCTTCTGTCCTATTTACCTTGTAACTCCACATGCAAATTTAGGTACAGCTAAATATACAATGCCTTTTGAAATATGACTTATGAAATGTGCCTGTGTTAGGAAAAGACTTAGGTTGTCAGAAAACATTTTATACCTCTGAATCTGTCTTTATAATGAGGCCTATTCTCTATGGTTCAGATGAATGCACATAATGACCCACTGTGCACAGACAATATCGCTGCAATCTAATGTTTTTTAAAAAAGTTTTTAAATGAGCTGGAGCAATTGGGGAAGTCAGGAAAACAGAAACCTTTCCAGGTGTTTCAAGCAGAGAGAACTGAACACAGGGCATTGCTTAACCATGGAGAGAAGAGCTGAAGGGCCAGACAGGACAGTGATGTACTCCAGAGATGAGCAACAGTAGGAAGACGCCACCACCACCCGTGGGGCATCCTCAAACTTGGTGGTATCCTCAGATCTGGACAAGGAGAAATGCCGCTCTGGGCCCTCCACTTTAGAAGTTCCCACTCTGTTCCTTCCCAGTCATGTTTCTTCCTGGCTGGGAAGAATTTTCCTTCCAGAGAGAAGAAACCTTTGAGTCAAGAGGTCATACATACCCAGACCCCATGCCCTGCTCCCTTCCAGACCATGCTCCAGGTATGTGGGTCTGTGCCTTTCCTACCCAAGTGGGTGAAGCCTGTCTGCAGGGCCAAATGGCCCTTCTTCCTGGGTCTGCCTTCTCTTGGGCAGCACAGATCCCTAGAGTCAAGACATGGCCAAGACATGGCTATTTGTAAGAGGGAGGTGAGTGATGGTGATTTGTAGAGCTTTGGTGTGGTCCAGAGTGTCCAAGGGAGTGCACTCAACGCTCCTTACAGCGTGGAAAGGAGCCAAGAGAGAAAGAGAAGAGGGATGGTTTGTAAGCCTGAGGCCTGAGGGTCTGAGAGTTCTAAATTTGAGTTTGGCTTTTCAGCTTCAGGTTCCTTTTGAGGACACCATCTAGGTTGGGAGGTTGGGGGCACCCGTGGGCAGAGAACTCTTGGCTTGGGCTGGCTGCAGTAAGATGAAATGTCTTAGTATCCACATTCATAGGATTCTCACATCTCCCAGACAGTGGGGAGGAGGACGGACTGATAGGTAAATGAGTAGCCGAGTCTTGGGTGTGGAAGTAAGAGTCCCTACCCTAATAAGAAAGAGAAAGTGGATCTTTATTCTGTGGATTCCCAAGCAAGTGATTTTTTTTAATTGTCATTACGAAAGTGTATTTGTCAAAATAGAAAAAATAGAAACTACTTTAACAGTTTGTATTTGATGGATAACTTATAGACGAGTGGACCTCCTTTTGTACCCTCACCCTGAGTCCTGCAAACGTCAGGACAGGCTGGCCAAAGCCCAGCTGCCGGGGCCATCCCATGAGGGCTGGACTCATGGGAGGGGGCTGCTGGGTGGGAAATGGGACAGTTCTATAGAAACTAGAATCACAGAGGTGATTCTAACCACTGTACACAGAGAAATATCAAACTTCTCAGAACTTCTACTCTCTAATCCTCCCCCAGAGCCTCCCACTGGTAGAAGCTGCTCAGAAGCCAGAAGACAATAAAAGCTGACAAATATAGTTCCCTAGGATCTAGAGCAGAACAGTGAGAGGGGTGGAAAATGGAGGTAACAGCAGACAGACAAAGGATGCCACACAAAACAAAGTAATACATTCTGTTGCAGACTACTTGAACTGGTTCAGAAACTCTCTGAAAGCAAAGAATATATACTGTGGCTTTCTTTGTCCTATTTACTGGTTGTTTTCTAAATTAGGGAAGGAGAATTGGTGTGACCTGGGGGGAAATGTACAAGCCCTCATTATATTTCCTAATAATAATTATTTATCCGGCTATCTCTAGAAAATGTTTGCCGTGAGGTTAGGAGCTGCTACAGGCTTACCTCATGGAAGAAACCACAACCTATAAAAAGTTGGGCAGCTTCTGCAAACTGAGCTTCTGGTTAAGGAATACAGAAAATAGTATTATGAATAACTCCATTCTAAATATTAAAAATAAATGCAGTTCTTTAATGCTAATGGTATTCAGGAAGTTGGGATTTGATATAATAATTAAGGAACTTTTAAATAAGCAGCAGCGTATTTTGGAAAAAGCTATGGGCTTCTACATTTGACTCCTATTTGTGCTGCTTATTAATGGCTATGATGTATCTTTCAGTGAAATACTGAAGCTCCTTTAGACTTAGTTTTCCCTTCTTTCAAATAGGGATAATATCAACTTATTCAGTTACCAAGTTATCATTCATGTACGTAAATACCCTAGCACATGTCATCTAGCAGATGCTCAAGTTATGCTTAATAATAACTGTGATGATAATAATCACAGTAATAATGACATTAATGTTGATAGAATTCTGAGGCTTATCTGAAGGAGAGCACATACCCAAAGGGCTAAAACAGCCAGCCCCCTTTTCTATTTTCCAGAAAAGCAAATGAAGACTTTCTCACAAAAATTAATGCAAGCAACATTAAGAAGAGGATGACAAAGCTTCCTTCAGAAACCCATTTCCAGTGTTAAATATTTTATTTCTCACTGCTAACCTTAATGCTTGAGACAAAATTTTTCTGTCTATACAATCAGACATAACTAAAAGTGAAAGCTGGGTGTAAATAAATACCAGCTCTCACTCTGGTAAAGATAATAAACTTAAGCTTAGAATAAGAAAAAAAACCTAAATATTTAGAAAATCTATTTTGAGTAAAAGTCAACCTTATTATGCACTTGCTTTAGATATTTTCATGCTACACTATAACGCATCTTTAAAAAATTATTACTTTATTATTTCCATAATTAGTTCCACAAGATTTTGCCTGCAGTACTGTTATATATGGTGGACTCCTGGCTAGAGAATTCATTAATGAGGGTTTGTTTAGATTTCTACTATGAAATTTATTTACTTATTTGTTTGAAATGAAGACTCTGCTTTTATCACGGCATTAGCACTTGTCAAAGAATAACGAGAGAGAATTGCATGAGTATGTTTGAACATCACACAGTTTGAATTTAAGGAGTTTTTGTCATATACTGACAAATATAATTAAAGACTTACAGTCTGCTTCCAGTTAATAAGCAGCTGTCTTTCATTACAGCAGTATAAGGAGAACTTGAATGGAAATCAAGTGACCTATGCTTGTGGCTTTCCCCTTTCTCATCCTCTCCCATCTCTAGCTCTCAAGGGTTAAGGTTTTGACAACTCCATGATCAGCCCCTGTTACTAATTATTTTAGAAGTACTGCTGCAGCAGCTTCTTGGTGCGATTGCTGCTTTTCTGTTTCTGTCACTCCCTTCTGTAATTAACCTTGCTATTCTTAGCCACAAAGTACAGATCTGGTACCAGGCCTCTCCAGGATTCTAATTTTTATTTCAATGGCCAGTTACCGTCTGATTTTCTCCCAGGAAAGGGTCTATAATCACTCAGTTATAGTAATGATGAGGATAACTCAATCCTTCCCCACTACTCCCCTTTCATTCTGATAATATTCAGTGCAATTAATCCTCTGAGTTTAGCAGCTGGAACTAAAAGAGTTTACTTTCAGCCAGACCAGTCAGAGAGCTGGTCCTGAGGTGGGTGTGCATCAGCAATAGGTGGAAAATTAAAGCATCCACTAAGAAACACAAACATTTCCGTGAAGGCTTAACAGGCTTTCCCCCCTCAAACTTAGAGGCCCTATGCAATCCCAAGAAGATAAGGTGATTCCTGAATGGCTGTGCCACGCACAATCGCGCATCATCGCAGCTGTCGACCGTGTGACATCAGCAAAGGAGATGAGGCAGCACGCAGGGCAATTAGTCAGTGATGGACGTGATGGCAAAAGCTGCTCTCATGGCTGAGCCTGGTGGGGCCCCTATTTGTGATGGAGGTGAAACCGTATGGCCACGGATGTTTATGGGAACAGAAAAGCACACCTTCGTATGCCACAGATCAAACGCCCTGGGCCCAGCTTAGAGACTCATCCCCATGTGTATTTAACTAAAACTCTCTTTGGTGCCAAGAACATGCAAGTGTCCCTGAGGCATAAAACAGGGCCAGGGCTGTATCACTGAGCTGGAAGGGAAAAAGAGGTGAGCACAAAGAAAAGTCTGGGGCAGAACTATCAGCCCCCAAAGAAAATCCATTCTTACTGAATTACAAAGGGGAGAGGCAGTGAAAAATGCCACCCTCCTTTTTTTTTTTTTTTTTCTGGTCAGAGTTCTATTAAAGTGTTAAAATGGGATTTTGGTTTTTTTTTTTGAAAAACTGGGCCTTTATTGAGATGCACATCTTTTCCAGTGGGTGAAAGTTGTGTTAAGGCCTCTGGTATACGGAGGTATTATTTAAGTGGCTTTTTCAGTGGTGATGTGTGAAACTTCTCAAGGTTCTAACACTCCAAAATTATCTCTTTATTCTGTTCTATGCTGCCTACCTCCTTTGCTATTGGTTTAAAATTAGCACCCTTAGTATTACTCTCTTGGGTAGAAAACTGGACTCTCTCTCAGGAGGTCACCTCTGAAATGTCCCTGTTTAGTTAACCTCAGGACAGGGGCCCTCCTCTCCAATTATTTTAGTATTTCATTAGCTAATGTTCTCTCTCTCTCTCTCTCTCTCTCTCTCTCTCTCTCTCTCTCTCTCTCTCTCTTATCTGTCTCTCTCCTGTTTCTCTCTCTTTCTCTTTCATTAGCTATTTTTCTTTCTTTGGGGGGGAGGGTCAGGGATGCAAATAGACCACAGAGGGAATAAACGCAGGATGGAGTTATTTCCCTCTGGTGCGTCGGGCGTGTGCTTACAAATGGAATACCATGGAGAAGGAAGTATGAAGGACAAAGAGGGACTATGATTCTTTGAATGATAGTTGGCTCTGCTCATACCAATGCTACCTTAACATACAAAGGAAACAAACTTGATAGAAATTAGTTGTTTTCTATCATTCCATGTATAGAGGCGCCATTATTAGAAAGAGTAATTGGTAAGGTCTTTAATTAAAAAATAATCAAACAACTATACTGGGAAAGCTAACATCAAACACTTGCCTAGAAAGTACACCAGTGTTTAAGCTAATAATTCCCTTGGGGAGACATATCTGCAAGAATTGCCATTGGATTGTTGAACCTTAAACCAATCTATCAAGATGTAACAATGTAAAAAGATGCCAGTGGAATTTTATTTTAGTTACTAGATGCTGACAAGCAATGAACATGAAGGAAAAAAAAATGTTTCAATTGCAATATAAAAGGTACTGTCAGAAACCAAGTTTTATTGCTACTGCAAATTTCAGCCACCCAAATAACAGAACACACTGAGAATTGAAATCTCCACCTTTGTTAAAAGACAGGTTTCTGAAAGCTCCTATATATTTTAAAGTAACCTTCCCTGAACAATAGAAAACAAAAATTACTGCATTGAGACTCCTGGAGGTATCATATATTAACTGGAATTTCTCAATTATAGAAAAGATTCAAAGAGAAATTTGGGCAATCATAACAAATAACTTCCATTCACAAGACCAATTTGCCTTTTTAGAGGAGAAATTGAGGCAAGTTCATATTCAAAGAGGTGGATGTAATGAAAAAGAGCATGGGGTTTGGAGTCCAGAGCAGCTGGGTTTCAATCTTGACTCTATCGTATATTATCTCTGTGACCTTGACCTTCATGAGCCTCAGTCTCCTCAAGAGTGAAAAAATGGGGACAATTACACTGTCATTGGGTTGTTGTGAAGTTTCAATAAATCACCATTTGTGAAGGTGTCTGGCTTGATGCCTGCTACATAATAGGCTCCGTTTTTCTTTCCTTACTGCAATAGTTTCTTCCGTGAGAAATGGTGTTGAACATTGACATGATTAATTTCATTTTTTAAACAGAATTCCACATGTTAAAAATGTTCCCATTATTCTCTCAACCCAGAGGAAACCTTAATTCATTTGGGGACGGCGAGGTTTTGCCACCCCTTGTCACTTAGCAGCCATTCTCTACTCTATAGGTAAGTGTTATAAAACTGGCACAGAGCACCCTCAGAAGCTGCAAAACAAGCAGCATAACCTTGAAGGGGAGAAGTCAAACATACACACACACCTCATACACACCACACACACATACACATACTCAAAAAACTACAGCCTTCAAATTATTTTTATTTTTCCTTTAGAGCAACTTATATTTATAGCGAGGTGCCAAAAAAGGTAGACACATGACTTATATTCATCTTTTGTTATTGGTATATGCTGAGTGTTACAATTTTAAAAGTTTTTTCCTTTCTTAAAATGTGTATACATTTTTTGGGCACCCTCTGTATATTATGAACAGAATATGTGATGTGAGGATAGGATATCTAGAGCTGCAAACCTTGAAATGATTGTTCATATAAAATGGTTGAAAAGACCCTATAGAACTTTGTGCATTATAGGGGCATGGTAAATATGAGGTTAAAGAAAATCATCAGCGTGTTAGTAACGCTAACATTAATCTCATCAGGGAGGTCAACATAGTTGGTCTCTAACATGCTACATATTTAATAGCACAGGTGTTATGTAGTAAGTTAATTCCCGAAAAACAACGGGAAGATTTTACAAGAACTTGAGTCCACCTTTTTTTTAAGTTGCAATTAGATTCTCTTTCCTTACAACAGGCTACCCCACAAGCCAAGAGTCAGATAGGTCCCATGGTAGATTTAACCCTGGGGGCTTTGAAGACATATTATGTATGCAAGGTTCCAGTTTTGGAACGACTCCAACGCAGTTTCTCTCTGGACTAATATCTGTGATGGCAACAGCTGTGTTGTCTGCTTGGCTCCAGAGCTGTGTGTTGGCAGGCCTTCCTCCAGAGCTGTTCATTGTGCTGCTCACCGCAGCCTCACCTGACAGCCTGGTCTCCCTGCACCTGGGATGTCTGGCACACACAGCCTTTGGTGATATGACAATTAAAAAGGGACAGGTAGGTAAATAGCTTGTAACTTGGGGTTCCCACATTGCTGTCAGGAATGAACACTTGAAAGTAGGAAGGGGCTCCGGAATTAACAGGGTCTGTGGATAAGTAAGAGAGGGGAATAATAAAGCAAAGGGTTTTAAGAGAAGGAAAGAAAGGGCCACATCAGAAGACGGAGAAAGAGATTAAGCAAATGTTAAAAAGAGATGGAGAAAGAAGAGGTTTAGAAATGAAGGCTAGATTTTTGAAAGGTGTCAAGAACCAGAAGAAAAAAAAAATTAACCAATGCCGGCCTTTCCCTAGGCAAATCATCTCTTGTTTATCTATCCTTGTTTTTTTGTTTGTTTGCTTGCTTTTCAGCAGTCTGTTCTGTAGAAGCAGGAGTGGAAAAAGTGTGGGCCAAGGTAACAGGAAGGCCCAAGTTTCAGAAGTGAGAAACCAAGTTTGGGCAGAAGTCGCACAGGGAAGCAGAGACACTATTCCTTTACCTCCGTTCATCAAAGAAGGATTTAATTAAAGATTTTCTTTTCCTAATCTGGGGAGACCTATGGTGGTGGTAAAACTCGGCTGGTATCTGCTTAGAGGTGATGGGTAAGAAGAGGGTGAGATGCAGGAGACTCAAGACTCAGTAGAAGGCCAGTGTAGGGGAAGGTCTGAGCTGAGGCTGGTCTAGGGCTAAGGCTGTGGTGAGGCTGCAGATTCTCAAAGCAGACGCCTGCTTCAGAGATGTGGGTTTGGTTGCAGACCACCGCAATAAATCTGGTATCGCAATAAAACGCCAGCCATAATGTTTTTGGTGGTGGAGGGTCTTGTCTTTGATTTGTTAAAAAAAAAAAAAAAGGCACCTGTGAAGCGCAGTAAAGCAAAGAGCAATAAAACAGGCTATGCCTGTTCAGATAGAGGCTTGGAGGTGCTGCTGAAGCAGCTCTTGAGGAGGAGGCTATCATGTTGAACAAGCTATTTTAAGAAGATGAGTATGTGAATAGGGTGGAGAATGGTTTGAAAGCAGAGGCGACTATGAGACTGTTGCAGAAAGGCAGGCTTGTGGACACTAAGGTAAGGCGGTCTAGGCTACAGGTGAGCTTCTCAAGAGGAGGCTCAAAGGCGAGTTTCTGTTCTCTTTCCTAACCACTGAGTGTATTGGAGCCAAGTCATTTCTGCTCCCTTTGGCAGAATTTCTCCTTTTAGACTTCTTAATACCGGAAACTAGTACCACTAACTTTCTCAGTCCCTATGGATTATTTAAACAATAATGCCTCTTGGGCAAACCAACCCAAAGTAAGAATGCATACATTCTAATGCTTTCTTTAAAGCATCTTATTGCTCCCCAAAGGTGGGGTTTTTTTTTGTCAACTTTAATCATTTTTTCATTTTTGATGAAAAAACTCTTAGAGTTTTTTCTCTGCAATTTCTTGCCAATTTCATTTGTTAAATGCAACCTTTGATTTATTTCCTTTGTTTTTCTTACAGTTCTCAATCCTCTCTGCTTATTTTCCGCACCTACCATAAAGCCATTAGAGTGATATTTTTTTTCGTCTCCTCGTGTTTTTAACAAAGAAGTTTAAATGAGTGCACAAAAAATTAGTTACATGCCAGTGACTAGGTTAGTCAACTATCAGGTTAAGTGGCAATGTTCACATGGATCTAAATAAACCCAACTTAGTTTTGAGACACAATGTCAAGACCAAGGAAGTCCTGCTTCAGTTTGCATTTCTGTTCCTTTTAGAAAGATTCAGAGACAGGTCCATGTAACGGGGGTGCCAAAAAAATCGATACACAGGACTTGTACTCATCTTTTATTATCGGTATATATCGTGAATTACGATTTTAATGCAGTTGTTTTCTTTCTTAAACTGTGTATACTTTTTTTTTTTTGGCATCCTCTGTATTGAAAAGCAATAACCAGGGCTCCTTGCCCAATTTTATTTGATGCCTCTCAGGCCTTTCTTAAGGCTCTGGCCAAGCTTACAGTCTTAATTGTGATTGTGTAGCCTTCTTCAGATGGCAGAGTCAGAATCGCAGTGCTGGTAGTCAAGCAGATCAAGTCAGCTGATGGACCTACCCTATTCTCTGACCTTTACCAAGAACACAACAGGGGCCACTTATTCTCATTGCCTGGCAGAGTCCAGAGAAAAGGTTGATAACGAATGTGGTGGAAAACAGATGGTGACTATGTGCAAAGTACACACATATGGGAGGTGAGCGCGAGAGAGGAGAGAAAAGGTGGGCAGGAGGATGAGGGGCAACAAAGACCATCTCAGGAGATTGCTTCGGGCCAGCACTGCCAGGTAAGATGAATGATGATAAATGTTCGGTTCCACTCTGCCTTTGACAAGCCGCCAAATATAAATCTTAAGAACAATGGGGATTAAAGCTTCTGCATCACCTACATATAACAGCAGCAAAAGTAATTTTCTGTAAAAGCAAGAGGCGCGATTCCAGGGCCCCTTTTGTGGAATTAGCCAGCAGCCCATGAGTCAGGGTTGTTTTTTTTTTTTTTTTTTTTCCTTTCAGGGAAGGGCTTATCAAGTATAGTATCTCATGTTGCTGTATTTTAATAAGGGAATATGAGCAAAGCTCAGGGTTTTTTTTAGCTAAAACCACCCTACCTCAACATGCTTAGTTGATCTGGTAATGTCACAGTTCAAAATGCGAATGTCTTAGCCACTTGTCTTTAGAGTATGCAAATTTCTTTGGTTGCGTATTAAATGAAGTAGAGTACACATCGATTTACTGAAAAGAATCTTCACGGACTCAAAGTGAATTTACTGTGTTTTAATTCTTTTTCATAACCATAGCTACCAGCTATTGCCTTTTTACCATATGCCAACCAATGTGTTAAACATTCTTCATGAGAAACCTGAGCTATGAAGAGATCAGGTAACTAGCCCAAATCTACACAGGTTCCACCACAAGAAACCAAAAACATGTCCACCTTCTCTGCGATGTCTTCCCTAGTTGAGATGAAGACGTCTAGCCTCCCACTTGACCCAGAATGGGAGGACCTCTCCAAAAAACATGGCGACTGATACACAATCAGCTGGGTAGCAGGGTACTCCCTCTCCAACCCCTGAGAAAGAGGGTGAAACATGAAACTGTCTGCAGACCCCTGAGGTTGGCTGCTCTCTGGGGTATTATTGGTATATCAGTCTTACTTGATTTTCATTATAACCTAATCTCTTGCTCAAAGCATTTTCTAATAGTGTCACTACCCTGTTACAAAACAAAAGCAAAAACAAATATCTTTTAATATATCTCCTAGTCCCCGTGGCAAATTCTTAGAGAATAAAGTTGCAATTATTTACCCAGGCTCGTCTCCCTTTATTACCCTTCTGACATCATGTGTTTGGAGCAGCCATCGGGCTCCTAGCAATCACTCTATTCTAGCCTTGATTTTTCTTCTTTGTATGTTTGCCTCCTCTTTAAACCATCTCTGTCTATTTATTTTCTATTCATCCTTTCTTTGCTACCTCAAATATCTTTGACCTACAGTTACCGCCCTCCCTGTACCCTGACAGAATTTTACCTGAATCTCATAGCTTCCGTGTTACCTTGTAATGCTTTGAATGGTAAAATGGCTTTGCTTCTGCTTGTATATTTTGAGCTACTTAAGGGCAGGAATTGTGCTATGTTCATTTTTATTTTTCTTACATAGAATCTAACTTAGTGATTGAGAAATATTAATATAATGATCTTATTGCTAAGGTCTTACCCCATGGAGTCAGATTTAGTTCTATGTAGCTATGGTTACCCAACCAATATTGGTCACTTTAAGCCTCAATAATCCCATTATTAATCCTTTTACATATTTTCCCATCTGCCCTTTATGGGGGAAAGCAAAAAAACCCAAATGACAAACTATCATAACTGACTTAAGCCTTTTAAGTACTCCTTGAAATTGAGATTTTTTAAAAAAAATTAAGTTCTGGAGAATCACATTATTTATATGGAGTAACCTAAGTGCATTTCAATTCACTTTTAGAAAAGTAATTCAGACTCTTCATTGCCTTTATTAAATATATATGTTTTTCCCCCTTTAGTTTTGTGAGCTTGTGGCTATATATTGGTTGGGGCATTTTTCTTATTGCTCTTTTATTTTAGTGTCTATTATCCTTTTAGCCTCACAAAGCTCATCTCATCATTTGGTTCTGGGAATAAATATCAAGCATCTTATGGCTTCTCAAAACAGTGGGGTGGGTTTCCACATAAGCTGCTTTTTAAATCTGATGTGCCCATCCTGACATTCATGCCCTTTCTGTTGTCCTCTCGAGAACACTGGGTGGGA
>NW_017732114.1:700147-701651 GCF_001890085.2 Hipposideros armiger
TTTTTTATTATTTTTAATCCTCAACTAACCCTTGAAGACAGTATTATTACTCCCCTTTTACAGAAGGGAAAACTGATGCCAGGTCATATACAGCAGGAAATCAAAGACATAAGAGGTTCAACCTGGAAGTCATGGTCTTCACCAGGGTACTGATTTGGTTCTTATAGCAGTCAAATAAATAAATAAATAAATAAATAAATAAATAAATAAATAAATAAATAAATATTTATTAATTTTTTAGTAAACCTGGTTGTCCCGTCTTAAGTCCAAAAGAGTTATAGATACAGGAAGGTTAACATAGAATTGTCAAATTTGTGCTTATAATTCACTATCAAGGTTGTTGCTCAAAAAAAGTTTTGGGCAAGGTGGACAGAGATAACAAGGTATCACAAACAATGGGCAAAAAGTAATTAATGAGATAAGTAAATTCTAATATCTCAGTTGCTACACCAAATTAATTCAGAACTAATGTACTACTGCTGTGCATCATAAGGAATTCATCAGAGTTCACTGAATTAAAACCTATGATGACTAACCCTTTTTAATGCCCTGATGAAATGAGGAAGCAGTTATAGCAAAGTGTTTCTTGCTTTCTCATAAAAGCAACAGATCATAATGTATGAATACTTTTACTGTATGAATAGATGAAAACTGTTTTTCTTGATGACACACTGTACAGAAAATGCTAGAGACCAGCCAACTTTTTTCACTGTGTCTTTATGGTACATTGACATTAGAATTCTGTAAAAGTGGTTATGAATTTTGTATCTCAAACCCCTATTCTTTGAAGAAACATCTTATTTTTCCTCAAAAACCTGTTTATAAAACATCAATAAGAAAAAAAAAACACCTTGTGTGCAAAGGAGTATACTAGCATAGAGCAGCACGAATGTTCTCCAAGGGTAGAACATTGATTGCGGTATATAACACAATAATGAAACAGTAATAGTTACCATGCATCAATTTCTTGCCATATGCCAGATACTGTTTTAAGCACTTCATTTGTATTATCTCATGTAGTACTTACAACAACATTATGAGATGGGTGCTATTGGGTCGTCGGGAAAGTCATGACGCATTTTTGCATTGAAAACAGAAAAATACGTCATGACTTTCCCGATGACCCAATATTATGGTCTCCATTTTATACATTCTGAAACTAAAGCAAGAGTGACTAAAGAACTTTCCTCAGCTCTGAGAGCAAGTGGTACAGCCAGGGAGCCATACGCCTGGGGTTGTGTTCTTAACTGCCATTTCTTGATTCCTAATGATAGTGACAGTGATGGTGGTGTTGGTGGTGATGACAGTGGTGATGGTGATAGTCGGTGGAGAGAGAAGCATTAGCTCTATAAAAATCATTAGTAGATCATAAGTCTAAAATGCAGCTAATGATGGTACCTGAAAGCTGACATTGTGGCAATTTGGGAGATGACAACTGCAAAACCCTTTGGTGTCCTTTGGAAATGCTTACTCTGCAAATCGACAGCTCCTCCTGGAGCGATGT
>NW_017732114.1:703826-709308 GCF_001890085.2 Hipposideros armiger
GAACATAAAAGACAACTTCTTCCTCAGTACATGTTAACTCCCACACTGCTTCTACAATAAACTCTCAAGTTCTTTGCTTCTTGGCATGAACACTGAAAGTTAGGTAAAAATGTTTAGCTGTGTATGTCATGGGGATTGAAGGGTAAAACTCACAAAATTGGTTTGGCTTAAAACCCAAAGAGGTTTCCCAAAGGTGAAAGGTTTGTGTACCAGCATAGCAAACATTGATTTTTGCTTTTTTCCTTCTCAGATATTTTAAAGTGCAACTTGGAACAGTGAGCACTTCAGCGTGTGGATAATCTTTTCATTCCCTTGATCTTGCTCTGCTCAAAGTGTCCATTTCGGTCCCTTTTAGGTTTAAAAAGTGACTTGTTGAGCTCAGATGTCTCTATTCACGTTTTTACCTCACCTCCTGAAGACATCTGCCACCACCATGCCCCCATGCCAATTCCTACATATACAGTTTAGCTTCCAGAGCCACCCTTTCTATTCCAATTCAATGCATCATCTATATATTAGGTGGCTGGTGACTAATGAGAATTGACCCTCAGTGTCACACTGTTCCCCACAATCATAGTTCATATGCAGATAAGGTTCAACAGACCCTCTCCACCACCAGCAACAGAAACACTTCACATCTAAAGTCTTTGGAAACCTTCCACAACTACTCAGGTTGTCTTGTTTTCCCCTCAGCATTAGTGGTATTGTAGTTATCCAAAAAAACTGGAAAGCTGTCACATTATTTTTAAGTGTTTAACATGTAAACATTAGCAATAGAAACTTACAAAGAAAATGACTAAAACCAAGGGAAGAAAGTGCTTTTAATTCTTACAGTTCCTAACCCCTATTTACAACCCAATTCTATCTTATACACACCAGCCCTAACCACTGACACAAGTTTTCTTGAGAATGAGAAACAGACAACAGGATTTCCAGGTTTATAATACAATCCACTTGGAAATAAATTTTCCACTTTTCTAGATTATATGCATTTGCTTTTTTTTTTTTNTATAACAGCAGCAAAAGTAATTTTCTGTAAAAGCAAGAGGCGCGATTCCAGGGCCCCTTTTGTGGAATTAGCCAGCAGCCCATGAGTCAGGGTTGTTTTTTTTTTTTTTTTTTTTCCTTTCAGGGAAGGGCTTATCAAGTATAGTATCTCATGTTGCTGTATTTTAATAAGGGAATATGAGCAAAGCTCAGGGTTTTTTTTAGCTAAAACCACCCTACCTCAACATGCTTAGTTGATCTGGTAATGTCACAGTTCAAAATGCGAATGTCTTAGCCACTTGTCTTTAGAGTATGCAAATTTCTTTGGTTGCGTATTAAATGAAGTAGAGTACACATCGATTTACTGAAAAGAATCTTCACGGACTCAAAGTGAATTTACTGTGTTTTAATTCTTTTTCATAACCATAGCTACCATCTATTGCCTTTTTACCATATGCCAACCAATGTGTTAAACATTCTTCATGAGAAACCTGAGCTATGAAGAGATCAGGTAACTAGCCCAAATCTACACAGGTTCCACCACAAGAAACCAAAAACATGTCCACCTTCTCTGCGATGTCTTCCCTAGTTGAGATGAAGACGTCTAGCCTCCCACTTGACCCAGAATGGGAGGACCTCTCCAAAAAACATGGCGACTGATACACAATCAGCTGGGTAGCAGGGTACTCCCTCTCCAACCCCTGAGAAAGAGGGTGAAACATGAAACTGTCTGCAGACCCCTGAGGTTGGCTGCTCTCTGGGGTATTATTGGTATATCAGTCTTACTTGATTTTCATTATAACCTAATCTCTTGCTCAAAGCATTTTCTAATAGTGTCACTACCCTGTTACAAAACAAAAGCAAAAACAAATATCTTTTAATATATCTCCTAGTCCCCGTGGCAAATTCTTAGAGAATAAAGTTGCAATTATTTACCCAGGCTCGTCTCCCTTTATTACCCTTCTGACATCATGTGTTTGGAGCAGCCATCGGGCTCCTAGCAATCACTCTATTCTAGCCTTGATTTTTCTTCTTTGTATGTTTGCCTCCTCTTTAAACCATCTCTGTCTATTTATTTTCTATTCATCCTTTCTTTGCTACCTCAAATATCTTTGACCTACAGTTACCGCCCTCCCTGTACCCTGACAGAATTTTACCTGAATCTCATAGCTTCCGTGTTACCTTGTAATGCTTTGAATGGTAAAATGGCTTTGCTTCTGCTTGTATATTTTGAGCTACTTAAGGGCAGGAATTGTGCTATGTTCATTTTTATTTTTCTTACATAGAATCTAACTTAGTGATTGAGAAATATTAATATAATGATCTTATTGCTAAGGTCTTACCCCATGGAGTCAGATTTAGTTCTATGTAGCTATGGTTACCCAACCAATATTGGTCACTTTAAGCCTCAATAATCCCATTATTAATCCTTTTACATATTTTCCCATCTGCCCTTTATGGGGGAAAGCAAAAAAACCCAAATGACAAACTATCATAACTGACTTAAGCCTTTTAAGTACTCCTTGAAATTGAGATTTTTTAAAAAAAATTAAGTTCTGGAGAATCACATTATTTATATGGAGTAACCTAAGTGCATTTCAATTCACTTTTAGAAAAGTAATTCAGACTCTTCATTGCCTTTATTAAATATATATGTTTTTCCCCCTTTAGTTTTGTGAGCTTGTGGCTATATATTGGTTGGGGCATTTTTCTTATTGCTCTTTTATTTTAGTGTCTATTATCCTTTTAGCCTCACAAAGCTCATCTCATCATTTGGTTCTGGGAATAAATATCAAGCATCTTATGGCTTCTCAAAACAGTGGGGTGGGTTTCCACATAAGCTGCTTTTTAAATCTGATGTGCCCATCCTGACATTCATGCCCTTTCTGTTGTCCTCTCGAGAACACTGGGTGGGAAGCAGAAGCAAGACCCCTTGGGGAACTGGGAGAGAACAGATTTCCATCTTAAGCCCTGGGTCTACAGGGAGGCCTTTTGGTGGGAACACAATGTAAGCTTCATTCTTCTCTCTGTGAGACTCGCACACTGGTCAGGGGAAGATGAGAGATTCCCTCCTACTGACTCTCTATCTCTTCCTTTCCCATGAACACATCTGAATCAGGATGCCAACAAATTCTTAAGGAAGTCAGCTTAGCCTGGTCACCAGGGAATTTACTTTTCCCTCCAGGGATATGATATGCTCTGCTAAATTTAATACATTTCATTCTTTGTCATAGCTATCCATTATGTAGTTCCAGTTGGCACGCAACACAAAGAAAGGCTTTTGTATTTGCCTAAAAGAGTGGATTCTCCCATAATGAGCGCTTATCAATGGCCTCCCTTTTTCTAACCCTCCCTGGACCTTGCAGGATGGGCTGCACACTCATCCAGAGCAGTTCTGGCAATACCACCGGGGATTCACATCCAGGAGAACCTACAGCGGTGAAGGCTGAGGTGCAGCAGGTGCACACTGGTTGCAGGCACTCTCCAGGGGCTCAGACCCTCTCACCCAACTGAGCCAGGGTCTGGGATTTGCAAAGAGGAGGGCCACTGCTCTACACTGGATGCATCTCTTCTTGGCTAGGTTTCCACAGGCAGCGAAACATTCACACTGGGTGCCAAACTGTGTAAGGCTTTCTCACCCCAGCATACATTTCCTTCCTCAAATTTCTCACTTCTTCTATTGAATGTTTCCTGGTGAGTGAGTAAAAGTGCCAAGTTCCATGGATCTGCATTTGTATCTGAAAGTCGGCTCAAATTCCCTAATGTGTGCAAGAGCCTGGGAGCAGACTCCTGTTGGACCCACTGTGTGGGCAGAGCACGCTGTTTCTCCCTCTATATTGGAGCATATTTTACCAGCAGAAAAGCTGCCATGTATAGAACACCTGAATCAGAAAACACGTTCCAGGGGAAATGTATGCTCTAAATTACCAAAGTTGTTCCTTGGTCTGTGGCTTAATTATGCTGCGAGGCTGACTGAATTGCTTAGTTCTCCAGGTAGCATTGTCCTTTTTGACTAAACCTTCATACTAATTAATTGGCCTGCTGCTGTATTTCAGGAGGGGATTCTGAAAGACTTGTTACTAGGACATTTTAGTTTGATAGAAGGGGATCCCACTGAGATTCTGTTTCCTATTACAGAGAACTTGTTTTTTCCTTTCTCTTTTCCCCATTATGTTTCTTATACATTTTGGTTTTTTTTTTTGGTTTTTGGTTTTTTTTTTGTTACAGAAAACATACAATTTTCTTTTGCCACTGCCTGGGGTATCTGTCATGTGGAGCCAATGAATAGCTTTGCCTTTGAGAACTAGGTTAGATACTTATATTACGTGCCAGTCATTATGCTGGGTTCTTAGTATTAGGGAGACGGATTAAAATCTGTTCTCTACCCCCCAAGAAAGTAAAGGAAATCCTTCGCTGGCATTTACTGTGAGCCAGGCATTTTTCTAAGTGCTTTCCACACATTACCTGACTTAACCTTCACAACAATTAACACGAGATAGGTATTATTATTCCCATTATGTAGATAAGGTAGTGGGGGCACACAGAGGTTACAACACTTGCCCGGGGTGACATAGCTAAGAAGTGATGGAGCCGGGGTTCAAACTCAGGGAGTCTGAGGCCAGAGCACTTGATTTCAACTGTAATATAATACGGCCTCTCAGGAAGACACAGACGAGAAACAAATCATGTACAGCACTGACATTGGTTCCACAACAGGGGTGGGGCTACGAGTGGGAGATGGGTCCATTCAACCTAGTGAGATCAGGGAAAACTTTAAGATATGTTAACCACAAATGTGAAATGCTTTGTGCCTTTGTCCATTGAGGTCCACAGGTGACCTGCCCTTAGCCTTCTGTTATAATGAAGAGTGTTTTTCAGCATACAGCAGAATAGAGAGCAAAAGTGAAAACCGGGAACATGTATTTTTAAAAGTCCCACTGTCTTGCCCTTCCTCCTGGCCCTGGCTGTCAGTTCTCCTCCGAGGAATGAGTAGTCTTATCTATCTGTGGGGAAGCCAGGAACCAGGAGCACAGATGCTCCACAATCGTGGGAAGCCGATGACTGCAGCAGCTGAAAGCAGTAGGAGGCTTTTCTCTAATATATTTTTTTCCTCCTTGGAGGCTTCGTTGGAGAGATAAGATGCAAAGAGGGAGTACCGGCTGCCTAGTGTGAAAAGATGTAATGTGAAGGTAGTTTCAGTTTACTGCAAGTGAACAGGTTCTTCCAACCTCCCACTGGCTCCTTCCTGAATTTCTAGGCAAGGGAAAACTTAGCACCTCTCCTTCAGAGAGCTGGATCTATAGACATCAAGATTTCACTATTAGGCCAAAAGAGGTCTACATTTTAACTGAATGGTTAGGCCAGCAGGTATTAACCTCAAAATTGGTAATGTAAGAAGGAAGCGTATTTCTCAGAATTAGTCCTTCTGAAGTGTACAAAAATATACATAATTCATATCTGACAGATCAGAATCAGCTTGAGTCCATTTTAAATG
>NW_017732114.1:711648-712551 GCF_001890085.2 Hipposideros armiger
TTTTTTTTTAGATTGATTCAGACTTGACATGACTTATCCTGAAAGGCTGCTTTCTTTTTCAAAACTCATTTGAATGTCCCCTGATGGCAGCTTGAATTCATAAATCATTTATCTTAATTTCTTCTCTTCCACTTGGCCCTTTGTTAATATCTAGATATTTAGTGTCATTTGTGAACGCAATTAAAAGAGTTCCAATTTTCCTCTTCCCAACAGTGTCAACTTCCTCTTTTTTAAGCATAAATGAAGTTATTTCATAGAAGTAGGGTAAATACCAGAAACTACAGACATCCAGGAGCATCTTCTCTGTCATTCATCATTTTCTTCTACATTTCTGACTGCATTTTTTTTTTTAACCTTACAGGAAAGCCCAGTGTTTATGCCAAATTTGAATGGAGTGAATTTTTTAGTATTCAATGCCATTTAACACCGTGCAGAGAACCATGATGAAAGCTTCATTAACATGAGGGATGCTGTAATTAAAGTGAAATGAAAGAATGGCTAGGACTTCCTTGGATTTGGTGAAACAACACTAAGAGAAACCTTCTAGTATGCATGTTTGAACATGATGCTTTTTCCTGATGGATTCTCCTTTCCTCCAAAAACTACTGGCCCTTGAAACGCAGGAGAAATCATTCCATTAACCTCAAAATACTCAGCGGTCATCAGAAGTAAGTATTTTCATATAATTGCATTAACTGAGAAATATCACACCTGGTCCAGGTCATTATCTGACAAATAATTTTCATTTTTATCTTCAGGGTCTTCTTTAACCAAAATATATCAAACAGTAATAATAGGAATGGATCATTTCATATATTTTATAAGATTTTCCGAATATGTTTCACAGTGGTATCTCGATCATACATAATGTAATCTCAGTTACAGTCCTCCCACCGCCACCAA
>NW_017732114.1:718846-723124 GCF_001890085.2 Hipposideros armiger
AAAATTAGGAGAGTATAAGGGACCTTTAGGGCAACATTCACATTATAAGAATTCCAGAAGAAGAGAGTGAAAAAGGGACAGAAAACCTATTCAAAGACATAGTGGCTGACAAATCTCCTAACCTGATGAAGGAAACAGGCATCCAAGTCCAAGCACAGAGAGTCCCAAACAAGACGAACCCAAAGAGATCCAAAACAAAACGCATCATTATTAAAATGGCAAAAGCTAAAGGCAAAAAGAAACCCTTAAAAAGAGCAAGAGAAAAACAACTAGTTACATACAAGGGAACACACATAAGATTATTAGCTGTTTTTCAGGAGAAAGTTTTCAGGTTAGAGGGAGTGACACAATATATTGAAAGTGACACAGTATCTGAAAGAAAAAAAAAAAAAAAGCAACCAAAAACTGCAACTCAGCAATGTTAACATTCAGAATTGAAGGAGCGATAAGGAGTTTCCCAGACATGCAAAAACTAAAACAGTTCATCACTACTAAGCCAGCATTACAAGAAATGTTAAAGGGACTTCTTTAAGCAGGCAAGGCAAACATTAGAAATAAGAAAATATAGGGAAAAAAAATCTCACTGATAAGGCAAAATATAATAAAAATATAATAAAAATATAATCAACCACTTATAAAGCTATTATAGTATGAAGATTAAAAGACAAAAGTTGTAAATAATGCATATCAACAATAATTAGTTCAGGGAAAGATACACACACCCAAACAAAGATGTAAAATATGATGTTAAAAACATAAAATATGGGAGCAGAGAAGAAATATGCAGTGCTTTCAGAATGCGTTCAAACTTAAGTGACTATAAACTTAAACTGTTATATACATACATTGTTATATATCTCATGTTAACCACAAACAAAAAACCTACAATAGATGCACAAAAAAATAAAGAGAAAGCAATCCAAATGTAACGCGCGCACACACACACACACACACACACACACACACACACGCAAACACACACAATCTCATGAAATCACAAGGGAAGCAAGTAAGAGAAGAAGAAAAAAAACAGAGAAGAACTANTAAACTATTTTTAAATGATCAAGACTTTAAATGTGTTTATTCTCTTCAAATGAAATCTCAAGGAATACCTGTATTCAAAGAAGACAATTATTAACATCTCATTTTTCTTTCACTTCTAATAAATACCTCTGCATTCTGTTGTAGCTAAGAATACTGCCTCTGGAACAGGCAAACCTAAATTTAATACTTGGTTCTGCCTTGTACTAGCTGTGTGACCTTGGGCAAGATATTTAACATTTGAAGGTTTCAGCCTCCTCATTTCTAAAATGAGGAAAATAAAAATAAAAAAAAACATATTTTAATGGATTAAGGAGTAAATGTGATGATTTATATAAAATTTATATATAATGTGTTGCAGAAAGTAAATGCTCAGTAAATGTTGGGTATAATAATACTGATGATGACTATAAGTAGTAGGAGTAGCAGGAGTAGTAAACCGAATTGTAAAAGTGAAATATTTGAACAAAAAGAATCTTCATGATTGGCTGCTGTTCGTCTCACTTTAGGGAGGAAAACATCAGGCCCAGAGAGAGCTTCAGTGGACCACCCCCTGTCATATCAGCCCTTTAGTTCTTTGTAAAGTTCTCTATGAACTAGCTGGTCCCTAGTCCCTGTCAGTCCATTTTACTCATAAGAGTAGGTAACACAGGAAAAGGAGTGCTAAACTTAAGGTGAAAAGAGGCTTTTCTCTAATGAACAAAGAAAAATCATGCATGGCAGAAGAGCAAAGTTAAATCACTGCATTGATTGCTTAAAAATCAATATGAAGTTTCTATTCAAAGAACCATTTTCCAGCTGAGAACAAGGGATCTTAAAGCCTGAGGATAAAGGGCATGGGCTCTCAGGACAGGATGTGTCAATACTTGTGTGTGGATGTCCACATGTCCTAGAAGACTGAAAGCAATTCAACCCTCTGACACCCCTACAATGTTAGTGGGGTCACCTTCTCAAAATGGTGATTGCTCTGAGAGAAGTCTGATAGAAAGAGCAATGAATACAACTGGATATAATGTCATAGCTGTTTAATGTAATACATTAGACCTGACTTTCACTCCCTACATATTCGAAAAGAAGCAGGCGCTTTGACAGTACTCAGTTTAATAATAATGTCAAGAAAAAAAAATATGGTCATTCCTTAGCTTTTAAATAATTCTATTATGAACTTGGATTTTAAAGTTACAATGGCACATTATCAAAACAATGTCAATGCACCATAAAGACACAGTGAAAAAAACTGTCTGGTCTTTACATTTACTGTACAATGTGGCATCCTGGAAAAAGTTTTCATCTATTCATACAGTAAAAATTATAATTGCACATTATAAACAATAAACATTGAAAAATTATATGACAAATCTCCATGGTTACATATCCAAATACTATCATTATACTGTTCAAATCCTTATTGTCCAATTATTACTTTTAATAAGATTCATAAAGTTGAAAAAAATAATATAACCACACATAACTCTAAAAACCCTTCTCTTTCCAAGGTGAGTGAAAAAAAGGAATCTTAAAATGTTCATATTTTATAAAGTGTGAATAAAAATATTTTTGAGTTGAATACGTTTTCTAGTTTGAAAATAAATATATATTCCACATTCATGAGTATCTTAATAGGACACATATCTACAGTAAATGAGAATTTACTGATAAATCAATCATTATACAAAAATAACATTATGGACCTCCAGTCAAGATGGTTGAGTAGAAAGATCCTGGACTTACATACTCTCACAACACATCAAAATACAAACACAGTTGACCTTTGAACAACTCAGGGATTAGGGACACTGACCACCCCACACGGNATGGATGCTTTGCTTGTGGGCGCGTCTCTTACCCATCTATTGTAACAGACTTCCACTTTGCTTCCCCATTTCTAGTCTTTCCTTATTCTAACTCATCCCACACACTGTAGCCAACTTTTGTTTTTCTAAAGTAGTTCCCCTCCAGCATCTTTCCCATGCCACCAGAGGCCCATCTCAATCCAGCTCCAGCTTTCCTCCTTCCTTTCAATATATGCCCTGAGTTGTAATTGCACGGCAAGGCTACTTATTGCCTTCCTTGTTGAGCAAATTCCCATTTATACATCAACTCCTTTTCCAATTCCATGTCCACTGTGGAGCTTTCCCTAACTTCTCCTTTCCATTCTCACTTTTGCTGTGCAGAATCATTTTGTTTTTTCTCTTTAGATAATAACCACATTGTGTGCCAATTGATGGCTGGCCTGCCAGTGGCCCATTTGCCTCTCCACCCATAGCACCTGAAAGAAAGGAGAGCTATAACAATAGATCACAGGATGTACTCCAAATTCAGCTGGGAATTCCCTCAACTATTTAGACCAAATTTTCCTATACCTATCTGTTGGCCAGAATGTGTGTGTGTGCGTGCGTGTGTGCGTGCGTGTGTGCGCGTGTCCAGGTTTGCTTTGTTTTACGTAATTTGTTTCTTTACTTTTCTATTCTTAATTACTTTTGTTCTTAATTTGTTAGGAATTTTTTTTGTGTGTGATTTACTTGTTACCATTCAGATAAGTAGAGATGGGTGGTACATGCAACAATAAGAAATGGTGCTTTTGTGCACTGCAATTTTGTTAATAATCAAGGAAAAAGTCAGATGTTCTTAATATGCTGTATTTACTAAGAATGAATTCTTATACTTAAGAAAGCAAAAACCAAATAACAAGGCTGAAGCAAAGAGTATTTCTGATTCATCTGAAATCTTAGTAATGTTATTTCATCCTGTTATTGAAAGGATGTGTGTATTTGTGTGTTGACATGAGCTTTCAAGTGTAAGTGATAGAGACAGCAAGAGCACCCAATGAAGGAGTGGAGGGAGAAAGAAGAAGGAGAAGGTGAGGGAGGGAGGCGTACACGTTTACATTTCTGACTTGAAACAAGTTATATGTTTTACATGATGTTTTGGCTTTAAATATGAAACTAAATTCAGAATAAAATGTAACCTAATAATTAAGGGGAGTTTGATGCTTATTGATTTACCCATTACCTGAAATATTGGGTTGTCGGAAAAGTCAATGACGCATTTTTGCAACGAAAAACATTAAAAAAAATACGTCATGACTTTTCCAACAACCCAATATTTGTAAACAAAAAAGACAATCTAGATGAATGTATTATTAAAATTTAATTTTGTATTTTTGGACGTCAGGTGTACAATATTGGATTAATCTTTATCTCTGATCTATGAAACAGTCTCATCACTGATCTATGC
>NW_017732114.1:727654-729895 GCF_001890085.2 Hipposideros armiger
GTCCCACAGGTGGGGGGTATATTACAGCAGCAGAAGTCCCTTCTGAGGAATAAAGGGCCTGAGAGGTACATTGGATTTCCCAGTCCACGGGGCTTGCACCAGCACTGGGAACACAGAGCCCATATTTGGGTAGGTTTCAAGAGCCAGCAAATCTTATATCTAGGGGAGCTGGGATTTGTGGTAAACCAAGGACCAGCAATGCTTATATCCAGGGAAGCATGGGTCTTTGAGCTGAGGGAAACCGTATCTCCATTCTTAAAGGGCCCAGCACAAATGCAATCACTCTGAGTTCTAGTGCAGCAGTTTGAAAAGAAACTGGGTCAAACACAAAACAGATATTCTAACTGATTTTGGAGCATGTGCCAGAAAGGCAGGGACCTGTTGGTGTTTTTTCTGGGGATGAGGAGGCTGGTGGGCAACACTTTCTCTTGCTTTGGTTTGATTTGCTCTCTTTCCACTTAGCTTACTGCTTGCTGGTGGGTCCTAGTTCTGGCATGCTCCATTAACACACTAACAGTTCGCCCCACCCTGGCATTCTTCTGAGGACCTGCCCAGCCCAAACTGCCTGTCCTGCACAGCACATACCAAAGCCTGTCCAAACTAGTACCCTACCCCTAGCACCTGGCAGAAGGCCTTGGGTCACCCCAAAGTCTGGGTGGCCCCTCGGTGACACCTTCCAACATGGCGTCGAACTCTGGACGGGGGTGAGCCCCCACATACCAGCAAGCCCACGACAGTAGAGGCTGGCTGTATACTGTATCAAATGAACTTTGGGAAAGTGCCATTCTTAACCATAAAGCAGGGCATTGAGTAGAATTTGAGATCTTAGCCCCTTTGCTCCCTGTGATGTACAATATGATTATGGCTTATGGCTCAAACTGTTACTCAAATTTGATTGACTCAATTAAATCAACTAGTGAATGTGGGGTTTTCCTCCATCTCTACATGCTTTATTTCCTTCTCAGTAAAATGTATATAATCAACTCTGTTTCCCTTAAAAGAACAATTTGATTACACTTAAAGGTTCTTTCAAAATTGCATGCAGCCTTATTTACTTTTCTTAATACTGAAATCTTATAGCTTGGTACATCTTATGGTAAAAAATATTTAAAATTTAATTTTAATCATGCCCACATGCCTACTCTTGAAACTAAGGTCTCCAAAGCACACATGAAGTATGCTGGCCAAATAAGAGCTGATGTTTACAAAGAGCAGAGGAAGTGTTTTAAATCCCAAGGCTTATCTCTGTGACAGTCTTTCTGGTTGCTGTGTTCCCAACACCAGGCTCATTTACAATTCATTCATTTAACTGATGAATGTACTTGACATTATGTACCAAAAGCTCTAATCAAGGAAAGCCTGGTGATCTAAAATCCATCTTTGACAAGAATTCACCGCTGGAAGTCTAATATCAAAATGTCAGCCATGGTGCAGGAACCAGGCTCATTAAGTAACAATCCCATCACACTCTCCCCCAAACTGCCACCACTATGCATGCAGCTCTGATGAGCCAAGGTATGAAGGCAAAAAATATTGTACTTTATAGTTTTGCATTATAGAAAACTGTCCCTTATTTAACAAATTTGTTCTCAAATCTCTAATTTTACAGTCTTTACTAGTATGTTAATACTACACATTCTCATATTTGGTGAAAGAAGGATTCTGTAGGACAGTGAAGTGTAATGTAGCTTCTACAACTTTTAATTTGTTTTTTAATTTCAAAAGGAAACTATTGTATAGGCAATTCTAGTTAATAAACCTAAAGTACCAAAACTATGATATTCTAACTAAATTAAATATTATAGCAATATAAATTTTACTTCTTGGACCACTTCCTACTCCTTACTTGAAAATCACAGGATATTACAAAATTATTATTTCCGTGGCCACATCAGTCAAGATATTCCTGGATTTCATTTGAAATGTAAATAATTCAGTGCTAGTATTAACTCTTTTAGAAATATGAAGGCTAATACAAACTACAGAGATATAAAAATTATTTGATACAGTTATAAAATTCAAATTCTGATTAAGGAGAACCACCTAGGTATAACTAATTTTGAATGAATGATTATAGGCATAAACTACTTCATCAAATGTACATATCAAATTACAGGAGAAACTTTCACTTTAACATTAATTTTTACACTTAAACTATTTTTAAATGATCAAGACTTTAAATGTGTTTATTCTCTTCAAATGAAATCTCAAGGAATACCTGTATTCAAAGAAGACAATTAT
>NW_017732114.1:734435-745166 GCF_001890085.2 Hipposideros armiger
ACACACACACACACACACACACGCAAACACACACAATCTCATGAAATCACAAGGGAAGCAAGTAAGAGAAGAAGAAAAAAAACAGAGAAGAACTATAAAAACAACCAGAAAATAATAAACAAAATGGCAATAAGCACATACCTATCAATTATTACCTTAAATGTTAATGGGACTAAATGCTCCAATCAAGACTTAGGGTGGTTGAGTGGATATAAAAACAAGACTCAAACATATGCTGCCTACAAAAGACACTTCAGAGCTAAAGACACACAAACTGAAAGTGAAGGGACAGAAAAATATATATCATGAAAATGCAAATAAAAAAGCTGGGATATTGGTATTTATATCAGACAAAATAAATTTTAAAACAAAGACTGAAAGAAGAAACAAAAAAGGGCATTATATAATGATAGAGATTTCAATCCAACAACAGGATTTAACCCTTGTAAACATTTATTCACCCAAAGCAGGAGCACCTAAATACATAAAGCAAATATTAACTGACATAAAGGGAAAGATTGACAGTAAAACAATAACAGTAAGAGACTTTCAAACCCCACTTTCATCAATGAATAGATCACCCAGCCAGAAAATCAGCAGGGAAACATTGGTCTTAAAAGACAAATTAGACCAGATGAATTATATATATATATATTTTTTACATCCAAAAGCCAAAATTTTTTTCAAGTGCACGTGCAGTATTCTCCAGTATAGATCACACGTTAGGCCACAAAACAAATCTCAATAAATTTAAGAAGACCGAAATCATATCAAATGTCTTTTCCAACTGTAACAGTGTGAGACTGGAAATCAACTACAAGAAGACAACTAGGAAAAAAAACAAGCATATGAAAGCTAAACAATATGCACTAAATAATCAATGGGTTAACAAAAAATTCAAAGAGGAAGTAAAAATACCTTGAAGCAAATAAAAATGGAAACACAACATTCCAAAATCTATGAGATGCAGCAAAAGCAAATCTAACAGGGAAATGTATAACAATACAGGCCTAACTCAAGAAAGAAACAAACAAAAAGACTCAAACACTCTAACCTTATACCTAAAGGAACTAGAAATAAAAGTACAGACAAAGCCCAAAGTGAGAAGAGAGAAAGACTAGAATAGAAATAAATTAAAAAAAAAAATGGAAAGATAATGAAACTAAGAGCTGGTTCTTTGAAAAGATAAAATTGATAAATCTTTAGCAAGACGTACTGAGAAAAAGAGAGGACCCAAATAAATAAAATCAGAAATGAAAGAAGAGAAGTTACAATTGACACCACAGAAATACAAAAGAACATACAAGAACATTACAATTATATGCCAACAAATTGGGCAATCTAGAAGAAATGAATAAAATTCTAGAAATATATAATCTTTCAAGACTGAATCAGGAAGAAACAGAAAATCTGAACAGGTTATCAACAATGAAATTTAATCGATAATCAAAAAAATTCCAACAAACGAAAGTCCAGACTAGATGGTTTCACAGCAAATTCCATTAAATATTTAATTAAAATTCATACCTATCCTTTTCAAATTATTCCAAAAAACTGAAGGACAAGGCCTCATTCTACAAGGCCAACATTAGCTTGACACCAAAACCAGACAAGGACACCACACACGCAGAAAGAAAAGAAAGAAAGAAAGAAGAAAAGAAAGAAAGAAGAAAAGAAAGAAAGAAAGAAAGAAAGAAAGAAAGAAAGAAAGAAAGAAAGAAAGAAAGAAAGAAAGAAAGAAAGAAAGAAAGAGATATGGAATCACAAAAGATCCAAAATAGCCAAAGCAATCTAAAAAAGAAAAACAAAGTTGGAGTTATCATGCTCCCTGATTTCACACTATACTACAAAGATATAGTAATCAAAATAGCATGGTACTGGACCAAAAACAGACACATAGATCAATAGAACAGAGTGGAGAGCTCAGAAGTACACCCAAGCTTATATGGTCAGTTAATCTACAACAAAGGAGGCAAAAATATACAATGGGGAAAAGACAACAAACAGTGTTGGTAAAACTGGATAAATATATGCAAAACAATGAAATTGGACTACTTACACCATATACAAAAACTCAAAATGGTTTAAGACTTAAATGTAAGACCTGAAACCATTAAAATCCTAGAAGAAAACACAGACAGTAAACTGTAAGACTTTAGTTTAAGAAACACATACACACACACACACACACACGTATAATATGGCTATACAGGGAAAGACAACAAAAGCAAAGATAATCAAATGGAATTACATCAAACTGCAAAACTTTTGCACAATGAAGGAAACCATTATAAAATGTAAAGAAAACCTACTGAATGGGAGACTTTCACAAATGATGTATCTGATAAGGGGTTAATATCCAATATGTATAAAAAGTATGACTCAATATCAAAACACAATCTGATTAAAAAATGGGCAGAAGACCCAAGAAGACAGTTTTTCCAAAAGACATGAAGATGGCCAACAGACATATGAAAAGATTTTCAACATCGCTAATCATCAGGGAAACGTGAATTAAAACCACAGTGAGATATCACCTCACACCTATCAGATTGGCTATTATCAAAAAGGCAACAAATAACAAGTGTTGGCAAGGATATGGACTGTTGGTGGGATTACAAACTGGTGCAGCCATTATGGAAAATAGTATGGAGTTTCCTCAGAAAGGTAAAACTAGACCTACTATATGACCCAGCAATTCTACTTCTGAGTATCTGTCCAAACATATCAATAATTTGAAAAGTTACATGAACCTCTATGTTCACAACAGGATTATTCACAATAGCCAAGATATGGAAACAACCTAGGTGTTAAATGAGAGATGAATTGATAAAGAAAATGTGGTGTATATACACAAACACCATATGATTTCACTTATATGTGGAATATTAAAAACAAAACAAAAAAGAACTAAACATTAGAAACAGACTCACAGATATAGAGAACAAACTGTTGTCAGAGGGAAGAAAGGTCGGGGGATAGGTTAAGAATGGGAATGGGAATAAGAGGTATAAAGTTGTAACGTATAAGTTACAGGGATGTAATGTACAGCATAAGGTATATAGTATTTGTAGAATCTTTGTATGGTGACAGGTTATTACTGAATTTATTGTGGTGATCACTTTGTAAGGTATGTAAGTGTTGAGTAATTACACTGTATACCTGAAACTCATATAACATTATGTCAACTGTTCTTTAATAGAAAGAGTAACATTATCCTTATGCCATGATTTTCAGCACTATACTCAAGATTTTATAGTTGTTAAAGTGACTGATGGCCAATACTACCAATGGTAAACATCAGATGCTTATGAAGTCCCAAACCTTGTTAAAAATTGCTTAATTTAAATCCCACTGAAAATTTAATAGAACTAAAATCAATTTTCAATTGTTTTAAATAACAATTACTTTTTGATGGCAATATTTTTAAGCCTCACGTGGCTTCTACATCAAGTATTTCATTTGATAAATCAAATTATATTAATTATATTTATAAAAATTATACATACACATAAATGTTGCCTTTTAAAATAGCCTAATAGGGAAAGATTATTGGGTATATTAGTTAAATGTAAGCTTGAAACTGATGAACAGATGAACACCTCGACAAGTACAAATGGCTCTTATGTTCTATGTCATGATTAATCTTTTGTAGATTGAGATTAGCCTTTAGTACCAAGATCTCTAGAGAAAGAATGTAATGTGCATTGGGCCGCAAGAGAAATTTTCTATCTATATTTAACTAATGCTTCCAGAGACTTTGGGCTATTCCCCTCATGTTCCAAAGCACACTTGAACCTTGAAAAACAAAATACACACCCTTGAATTAAAAAGCAAACAAACATACAAACACATCTAGATTGTTTTTTAACCATTATTGTCAACAAGAAACAATTAACATCCTACAGGGTCCTTTGATAATATATACACAAATATCTAATTATTACTTTTAACTATTCAGTAAACACTTCATGTCAGTAGCTCTGAACCATATTTTCCTCGTTTTTTCTTTTTGAAACTATCAAGCAGAAAAATATAAAACATAAAACTTATTGACATAAAAGCACTGCTCTTTCAAAAAAAATAAGAAAGCATTTGTAAATTCTCATTTATTTTAATATATTTTCTGAAAAGATTCAAATAATTTGAAATATTTCCATAATATTTTTCAGTTATTAAGCAAGTAAATAATGGGCCATGAAATGAAGCAGGGACTGAGGTAAACAAACTATATTTGCCTTGAAGGAGTCATTTGTCTTCAGTAGATGAGCAGGTTATTTCCAAAAGGGATGGCAGTTCGCTTAAGTCAGTCCATCATACATTCGGATTAAGCTAATTGAAAATGTGCTTTGGGACACATGTGGAGACAGCATTCCAGGAAAACAGAAAGAAATAAAGTGACTGGGAGCAATTTCTATTTATAAAATTGACCAGTAACCTCAGGTTTTTTAGGTATTTGAATATAGAAGTCATATTGTGAATTTTTTTTTAAGTTGGGCCAATATTATTTCTTTATTTTTGGAACATGTAGCTTCGTAACATTCATCTAAATCAGATTAAATTTAGAGATGCTTTAATAATTAAGCTAAATTTTAATTAAATTTAGAAATTTCTTTCTTATGAAACACATATAATTTTAGGCAGTTTCTTCTTCTGGAAAATGAGGGATAGTAATAGCGTCTACATGGTTGTTGTAAGAATCAAATGTGACAGAAATTTTTGTCACATTAATGAAGTTTCCTTGTAGAGGTGCAGGTGGGTGCTGGATGAGGCTGTGTAAGTATATTTATATTTTGCTCTGTGGACAACTGACTCTTCCACTCGTGTCAGTTGTCACCTTATAAAGTCTATTATAAACTATTTGACTCAATCCTGGCTGCACATCAGCGTCACTTGTGACACTTTCTTACAACTCTAGCTCCCTGAGTTTAACCCTCGAGACTCTCATTCAGTCAAGTTCATAGTGAAAGCCCAGGATTCCCAGCTTTAAAAAGCTCCCTGGTTATTCTGATGAGCAACCAGGGCTGAGAACCACTGTACAAGGCAATGTTGATTTGTTGAAAGGCTATTACCTGGACTTCAGTAAGAGATAGAAAGGAGGAGGAGACAGAGGGAGAAAAAGGGAGAGAGAGAGAAAGAAGGCTAATTATATTTTGGATAGTGATCTTACTGAGAGAAATCAATTAGACCATGTCTCTTGACTTTCCAGAGATTTAAGGCATCAATAAAATACAAAAAATAAGCAAGACCCTGAGAATACTGTAGAAAATCTGGTTTAGAAACAAATAGATGTTTTTTAGGCAACCATGTAAAGATATTTCTTTTCAATGTTGAAAAGACCTCTCACGACAATTCATTGCTGTTCTTTTGTAACCTATAGGGTAGCTTGGCAAGTGTGGGAAGTGAGTTCAGACAAGAGCTGTTAAGAGGTGCATGTGTGAGAAGACCTAGAGTAAGAATGTGAGTATGAGTTCAAGCAGGATAATAAGATAGTATGTGCAGCACGGAAATGGCTTCTGTGGTAAAATATTCAGGTGAGTGCACACATCCAAAAGAAAAGGGAGAGGAGGAAGGCATGCTTGTCCAGGGAGAAAAAAATGATCTTAGAACAAAGAACAGAAAACAAAAAGCGTAAAAGATATAGTTAGGCAGACAGTAATAAAACCAGAAAAGGGGTGAGAAAACATCGACTTTGAAAACTGACAGTTCAATTTAAGACTAATCACACTGAGAGTTTTCGGCACATGAAAGTGAAGCCCCTCTGGGTTGGAAACAGCCATGGTGGTTTCTAGGTATAAATCTCCTTAGTCTACAACTTACAGATCCCTTACTCTTGCTTAACTTCGGCACTTCAAGTAAAATAGATTTCCCCAGGGCAATGCCTCCTCACTTTGTAAATTGGCTTTTCCAAGAAATTTTAATTGGATATAGTTTTTGCACAGTGTTTGTCTTTGATTTGGTAAAGAAAAAAAAATGGGGAAGAGCAGTGAGGAAGGATAGCAATATGTGTCCCCATCCATGGATACGTGTATTACTGTATCTAAGAGCATTGCTCTTGCAGCCTGTTATAGTTTCGACTCTGGATTTCAACTGACTGCCACGGAAGGTAAGAATGTGTATGGGGTGGGAGGACTATTTTATTTACACACAAGATATCTAAATGAGGTTTACGTAAGCATCAAATAATCGAAGGAAGATGAATTTTTGTCCCGGTTCTGCTGCTAATTATTCACTTTGATCAACTGTCTATGTCTCAATTCCCTCATTTGTAAAGAGAAGGGTTTGAATGAACTTAATCATTTAAGACATTCTATGAATTCTGATGCGACATCACATTCATCTCCCTTAGCGTTTCATCTGCCTGCAATTTCATTTCTTCATGAAGCCTTCCCAAATTAATCCAAAAACAGACGCTGACCTGTCCACATTTTCAGACAGACTTGGGAATTTGAGGACTGCGGTTTTTGAATGTAGCTTCAATTTATAAACATAAAGTTAATATACACAAGACTTACACCTGAGGCAAATATGACACATGCATTTCTGCTAGACTGTTGGGGTTTCCAGTCCAACACTGTGCTGTTAGGAAACAGTAAACACTGCTTAAGGGGAACAGTGATTCCGCTCATGAGTCATCCAACTTCCTGTGTCAAAATGCAAAAGTCACTTAGATGTTCACACAGAAAATCTCCCTTCTCACTAGCATGATCTTTGAAAGAAAAAGTTGAGAGAAAATTTTCTCAAGTATAACCAGTTATATATCTTAATTATAGCAGATGAATGAGAATCTGTCTCCCCATACGGGTATCCGTATTAGTATAAAGGACATTCACTGATGTCAGTGATGGCTCTATACGCATTAGTATATAAAGACAAAGTTTCCTCATTCCCTTGCCTTACAGACAGCGAACTGAAGCAAGACAGAGCGAAGTGATGTCTGTAGCTTCCTTTAAAGCCTCCTGAACTATTTTTTTCTAAAGATAAATGATGCCTACAATTAACCCTATTTTTACCTTTATTTTTCATTCAGATTGATTTATAATACTTCCTGAAACCTTTCCAGTCAACCCAACTCTGAATAGCTCTCTTTGGAGGAAATCTGACATCTGTATTTAGAAAATGTTGTGTGTAAATTCTCAGATGCACTATTATATTTAAAACTCAATTGTTGGGACTTTCATATGAGGTTGCTGAGAAAAATTGAGGAATTGACAACAAATGATAGATTTCTTTTTTTGTTGTTTTTTTTTGAAAAACAGAAGCAATTGAAAATAACATATCATATCCTTGGTCCTAACTACCCACTGTGGGGGAGGGGAAATTTGTGTAAGTAAATAACTGATATTAATAAGACCAAGAAGAACATGAAAAAAAAAAACCAAGGGAAAAAAACAAAAAACAAAAAACAAGAAAAACTCCTAAGTACTTGTCTTTCACATGCATTCAAGTCTGCTTATTTTGTCTACTGAAGGGACTTCCAGTTCCTAAGATGACAAAGTTTATGTCTAGAAAAAAAAAAATGAAATAAAATGAAGAGTCAAGGGCCGGCCGACTGGTGCAATGGTTAAGAACTGGCTTGAGACACCAGGGGGCCCTGGTTCGAATCCCACATATGAGGGCCAGTGACACTGCCCTCCACAGCTAAGATGCTGAACAACAGCTCAACCTGGAGCTGGGCTGCCGTGAGTCACTGGCGATGGTGTAGGCTGCAGCCCCTGTGGCAGTGGGTTGCCATGGGCTACCGTATGTAGTCAGCAGCCAGCGTGAGCAGCCAGCAGCCGCAGTGAGTGGCCGTCCAGAAGCCGGAGACTGATCTGTCTCGCACAGGAAGAGCGCAATAATGATGCTAACTTGGGCCAGTGAAGCAACGTCCTCCACAACTAGACTGAAGAACAAAAGGACAGCAACTTGTCTGTTCCCATCCCCCCAATTCCCCAATAAAAATCTTAAAAAAAAAAAAAAAAGAACAGTCAAGAATAATCAGTGAAATAAAATTATCATTGTTTCTTTAAGGTAGGATCTCAAGGAACCAGTGATCCTCTAAAGCACAAACCAGAATTCTATATTAGGCCAGTGACTCTTGGAACCCATCCAAAGTGTGCTGACAAAAACAAGAAAGGGTTGACAATTTTTGGTCCTTTGTGACATATTATTATATTAAATTTTTCCCCCAAAGTGTTATTTTTTTCCCCATGTATTCATAGGAGATACAGAATACATTAAAGGCAAGCCTTGCTAACACTAGTTATCAGTCCTTATAATTTGTTAATAAAGATAGACCCTAAAATTTGACCTAGTTTATTTCATAAAACATCCTATTTATTCTAGGATTATCAAATAAATACCAATATACGTATGGAACTCCTAACTAACCTTAGGTTCTTCCACTTCTGGTCATATGGTCGTATTTGAATAGATACCACAGAATTTTCCTCTACTCAAAAGTATAAAAGTGCTTTGGCCTTCCCTGTTGGTTTTCAGTTTGGTTGATTGAAATAAATGCTACACAACCTAAATAAAAGATTTACTCTAAGTGATTAAATGTTAGATATCATTGTACATAGTGGCTTAGAAGATAATTTCATCTCATGAAACATTGATTCATATACATTTTTTTCATTTAGGACTTTCTCCTTTTACATGGCACTTGAATAAATGTATAAAAATGGCTCTTGAATAAAATATTTGAGTGACTTTACTGAGGCTCCACATTTTTCTAATAGATGAAACATAAATTAGTCTATTCATGTAGCAATTCCGACTACATTCAGCAACTACTGAATCTGTATTTTGGGGTCAAACCTCCTTTTCAGTTCTTTACAGCTAATAGTTCTTCATTCCAGATGAACTTTGATTCCAAAGGATTATCTTAAAGAATTTTTTTTCATTCTGCTCATAAAACCTACAAATCTACTGCAAGCTGAACTTATGGCATTTCTGAAATTCTATCAGTTCTAACAGCTTGAGAGCTTTTTCTTACAAAAACATGCATTTCCCTGCAGGGTTCTGAAAAGTTTCCCAGCAACACTCATTAAGAAAGGCCACCGTTATAGATTAGCCTTGCTGCTACCATTTTCTTTGTAAAGTATCTTTTGGGTGACAATTCTCTATTCAGTAGTGCAATTGCATATAATTATTCAAATACAAAAGCCTGTTGAAAAAGAATGTGAAGGTGATGCAAAAGCACCAAAAAGCAAATGAACTGCTATGACTTTAGACACAGTTTTATCCTTCACTGTATTAACTCACAATTACCATTAGGAAGGACTTTTGTGTAACAGACTGAGGGCAGATTTGATTCATTTGCAGGGAGGTAATGTTCCTAAATACAGGTCCAGCTATAGAATAGATAAAATAACTCACATTTTTGGTATGCTGATGAAGCATCACTACATTGTCGGGAAAAATACAATAGCAACTGCTAGTGTCTACATTTTAATATCAGGAAACAGAGAAATTACAATCTATGAAAGAAACAGATGCTGGTATAAGATGAAGTTTATAGAAATCATAATAAAAAAACTGGCAAAGAAAATTCATTTCTTTCTAGGTAAGAATCCTGGACTCTTAGACCTGTAAAGAAATTAAAGATGGTTTTCATTTAATCCTTCCAAGCAGAGCCCAACCCTACTCTTACTCCACTTCAGGCACCCAATCTCCACCAAACATAAATAAACACATATATTTCCATTTTGCTGTTAAGAAAATTGGTGTTGAGACAGGCTAGATTACTTGCCTACGATCATCTGATTAGTGGCAGAGTTAAGATTTGAGACAAGGACCCTTTTTGCTATGGTTAGTTGACTCTGAAATAGTGTCTGGAAGGAAGACCCAATACGAAGGCAAAACTGATTTATTTTTGCTCCCAGTGTGGAAAGCCACTCTCCTCCCCTTGTCCTCCTTATGGAAAGGTAAATGCACGTTTAGCATAGGCCTTATTACTTACGTATGGACGAGTTATTGACCTCTGGGAGGTGGAACACTAAATCCTGGTGAGATGTACAGTAGTATATAACTTTACTACATAAAAATATACACAAAATATTTTCACCTGCACTGTACTCATCCCATTTGTTGCACTGTACATTAAAAGGACAGGACACATTTAAAATATGTTCCTCTGTCATACTCCCCCACAAGACAGAGAATTATGAAAACACAAAATTGTATAACACAAACCATATCATACATACAAACATGTATACACATACATGCATTTAATACATGCATTCTGTGTATTAAAAAAAAACTTTTATAAATGTTGAACTATGATGTATCCCTGAAGCTGATATAATGTTTTATGTTAGCTATATTTTTTAATAAAAATCTTTAAAAAATAAAAAAAAAGACTTTATACAAGGCATCTCTATGGAAGAGATGGTTTTTGATCATGTGAATTTGAGTGAAACACGATTATTTTTAACTTCTAGTTAACTTTTCTCCAGTTGCTAATGGTGATTTGTATTTAGGAATATATGGCTTGTTATAACCTTAAAAGAATAACTTACCCAGCTGAAAGAATTTCATTATTTATTCTTATTCTCTGATCTATTCAATGCCTTCTTTATATCTGATTCCATTAGTGTCACATGTATATGCAATACTTGCTGGATTACACTCTATGACATTATTACACAGAGAAGTGTGTGTGTGTGTCTGTGTGTGTGTGTGTGTGTGTGTGTGTGTGTGTGTGTGTGTGTGTGTGTGTGTGAGACGATAGAAGTGTTCCTG
>NW_017732114.1:748781-755582 GCF_001890085.2 Hipposideros armiger
CAATTAGTCACAAAACCTTTATGGCTATTTCAGGAGGCTAATCCACACCAACTGCCAATAACTTAAAAACAGTTTTGAAAACAGGTATCAGTTCTTCCTTTAATTAACCTGGGGATTCAATGCAATGTCAGCAAAATTGCAACCGATTTTTTTTTTTTTTTTACAAATTGACAAGTTGATTCTAAAGTTTGTTTATATGCCCAAAGAATCTAGATTAGACAAAATAATCTTGAAAACAAATGAAGTTAGAGAATCAAATTCTCTGACTTACAGACTTACTATAATTTGTTTTTTTTCAAAGGTATCAAAGCAATTTAATTTGTAAAGAAAAGACTTGTCAACAAATGGTGCCAGAACAAATGGATATCCATATGGAATAAAATGAGCCCCAACTCTTACATCGTATTGTACACAAAAATTAATTTGCTATACCATAGAGCTACATAAAAGCTAAAATTATAATGCTTATACGAGATAATATAGAAGAATATCTTCATGACCTTGAGGAATAAGCAAAAATCTCTTATAGAGGACTCACAAAACACAAATAATGAAAAAAATACGATAAACTAGACTTCACAAAATTAAAAACTTCTACTTAGCAAAAATGCCATTAATAAAAGGCAAAGACAAGACATAAACTGAGAGAAAATATGTATGTATATACAAGTATGTCATATATAATACATATATACATATATAATACGTATAAAACAGGAGACTTTTATCCTAATACATTATTTTAAAAACTCCTCACAAAGCAATAAAACAGACAATCTAACTTAAAAAGGGAGAAAAAATTTGAATAGAGACTTCATATCAATGGATAAAACATGGACTAGAAGCACCTGGAAATGTGCTAAACCTCATTAGTTATTAGAAAAATGTAAATTTAAATGTTGGCAAGGATCTGGAACACTGGAACTATCACAGATTTCTTGTGAGATTATAAAATGGTACAACCATTTTGGAAAACTGTTCAGTAATTTTGTTTTACGTTAAAAATACTCTAGCTTGCCTATAATACAGCAATTCTACCCCTAGGCATTTACCTGAGAGAAAGAAAATACATGTCCATTTGAAAGCTTTTGCAAGAAATTTAAAGCAGCTTTATTCATAACAAAACAACAACAAAAAAAACCCCGAAAACAATTCCAATGTCAGTTAGAGAATGGATAAACAAATTGTGGCATATTCATACACTAGAATAATACTCAACAATATCAAATAATTAAGTACTGATACACCCAACAACGTGGTTGCATCTCAAAAACAATATGTTGGAGTGAAAAAGGCCAAAATGAGAAGGTTCTCATTATATAATTCCATTTATATTAATTTCCAAACAGATAAAACTAAATTATGATGACAGAAATCAAAATAATGGTTGCCTATGGAGGATGGGGGGTTGACTGGAAGAGGATAGAGATAACTTTCTAAGGTGATGGCCATATTCCCGATCTTGACTATGGTTTTGGTTATATAGGTATATATTGGTCAAAACTCATCACATTATTCACTGTGCATCTCACTGTATGCATATTTTACCTTAATTAAGTTTACTGTGTGCTAGGTACTGTCCTAGGGGTAATCTTCCTTGATCCTCATAATATTCCATTCCCACTGCTAGATTAGAATTCAATGACAATGGAGGGTTAGACATGTGCCTCCCTCATTTACAGATATTCAGAGTGCCTGCTGTTATGCGCCAGGCAGTGTACTGAGCACCGGGCTTACACGGTAAATCAAGCACATGGCATCCTCTCACTTCTGCACTTCAATATAAATAAGATGGCAAATTCAAGTACAATTATAAAGGAAATAAAATTCAAGTACAATTATAAAGGGGAAAACAAATGTGTTCCTTGAGAAAGGGTAATGAGAAAACTACTATAGTGTTCTGGTTTGGGGGCCTGAGGTTTTAGGGAAGTCCTCTCTGAGATTGTATCCGAGCTGCAGGACATGAATGAGTTAACTAGGCTAGCTTAAGAATGAAAGAAGACTAACTGTGGCAGAAGGAGGAATATGTGAAAAAACCCTGAGGCCAGCGCAAGAGCTGCATGTAGGCTAGGCATGCATGTAATTGATGAGACTGTTAGGGAAGTAGCCTTGTTAGTAACTGTACCAGGATAATAGGCACAAACCAGGCATCTGGTTGCCTGGCTGATGGCTTATTGGCTAATCCTACAGTGTTTCTAGTGGAAGGCCAGCATGACAGGAATATAGTGAATGAAAGGAAAAATAATGGCTATGAGATGGTGAGGTGGGAGACGCACTTAGGGGCCCAATCATGCAGGGGCTTGTGGGCCATGTTATGGGGTTTGGATTCCATTCCAAGTATAACAGAAGCTTCACTTATTCCAACTGAAGGGTTTTAAGCTGACAAATGTCATGATCTGATTTACATTTTTTTTTTTTTAATCACTAGGCTGGTTTGTGGAGAATGGTTGAGTAACTTGACAAATGGCACACAGGCAGTGAATGGTAAGGCTTAAAAACCTTTCATTTAGAAGAAGTGAAACTTCCATTACACTCGGAATGATGAGCCACCTTACATCCGATCCTCTCCAGCTCCCATCACGCCTTCTGATCGCTGTGGCTCTCACACATCTGGGCTGCAGCCTCATGACACTTAGCCAGAGCTGCCCAGCTGGATTGCTCCCAAATTCCTGACTCCCAGAAACTGTGAGGATTATGAATATTTATTTTTTTAAGTCACTCAGTTTGAGGTAATTTTTTCTGCAGCAATGGATAATTAACACAGATTACCATGTAAAGGTAATCTTTACTGTAAAGGGAGTTCTTCCTTAGGTATAGAGGATTCACTTTGTAATTTTATTTTGGAAGTTGGATAAGTATATAACAAATGTTTCTAAACAGCAAAATAGATGTTCTTATGTCTAATAAAAAGAAACAAAAATAAGTAAATGAGAAAGAAAACCAGATAAAACCAGAACTTATATTTTGTAAAAGCAATATACATGATTCCTATCCATTAGGAAAAGTCACTTAAAAATACAAATAGAACTTAATTAACAATAAAAATGTAAAATAGACACAGGTAAGATTTATTCAAATCCTTTGTCATCCTAATTGTGTGCATATATTCACACTTTAAAATAGCACATCTATAGAGATATATTAAAAAATACGTGAATTGTAGTTTAACACAGAACATGTATACAGGTGCTCATCGTAACTATTCATGAATTAAAATTTATGAATTAAAAATTATTATATTTCTACTATTAAAGTTAATCATTTCTTCTTTACATTACAATTGTAACCTGACTCTGATTCAGTACACCAGGCAGCCTAGGATGAGTATAAATATTTTAATATACTCGCNTGTGTGTGTGTGTGTGTGTGTGTGTGTGTGTGTGTGTGTGTGTGAGACGATAGAAGTGTTCCTGTGTAAACTTTCAAAGTTGAAAGTTAAAGCTAACCTTATATTCTTGAACACAGGTGCAGGAGAAAACATTAAAGAAATACAGTTGGGGGCTGACAAATTGACTACAATGAGGTTAGTCATCAAAGACATAAGGTATCTAATAAGATATTATTTAAAATGGTTCCCTCTGTAGGCCCAGGTTTGTTGAATCTCTTCTGCCTTGGCTTAGAACTAGCATTAATTTGCACTGTACTAGCTCATTTTCTTCTTAAGCAAATTTGAAATGATATAGCATTTTTGGCTTTGCCAACTCCTTTCTCTTAATATCTTGTGTTTTTCTCCAGGAAGGTCAAAGAGTTGAATATTAATCTTGAAAACACTGCTATGGTTTATACTCTTACCCTTATTTCAGATAAGTAAAGCTGAGATAAGTAGAAGAGCACACGGAATAGACCCACACAGGAGAAGTACTGACAGTCAACTTCAGCCTTCAATTTCTTGCCCACCTTTCCATTTTCTGTTGCAAGCTCTAATACCAATACCAGTGATTCCGAACCAGGGTACCCATCAGAATCACCTGTGGAGCATTTTTTCTTTATTATTATTATTTTTTATTAGTTTCAGATATACAGAACAATGCAATAGTTATCCTTTTCATCCCTCTCAAAGTAACAACCCCCCTCCCCCCATTCACTGCCCTTCCACCCCCAATATCACACTTATCTATTACAATTCCTTTGACTCCATTCCCACACTCTACTACCTGTGGAACATTTTTGATCTATTCATACAATTCCCAAAGGAGTAGAATTTATTAAGGGTGTGAGCAAGGTGGATAGAAAGTCTCCATGTCGTTCTAAGTGCCCTGTCTCCTTTACTCTAGTTGAAAGCCCCTATTGTCTTACTATAGTTTCCCAGTATATGCACTTTAACTTTTAAATATACTTCCCTTTATTAGTCATCTTGTTTTAAATGTGTATCCAATCATAACAATTGAATCATTTCTATTTTGGGCCCTGGACTATATACCATTTAGTCTTAGAAAAATGGTTGTGAGATCTAATGTTATTGACACATAGAAGTGATTTATTTCCTTAATGATTTAGTAGTTTTCACTTTGTTGAACGCATTAACTTTATCTAGTATTGTCATACTCAGCACAATTCCCAGCTGTTCTTCACTTCTATATACATGTGGCTATACTGACATTTCTTATGTTGACAAATTATCCACTTTACCACTCACTATTCTATAAAAAGGACACCCATATTACACAGTATTCATGTCCCCTTCAAGTTTCTTCCCCAATAATAATCATAACAGAGTGAGATTTTTAAAAGTATAAAAATCAGCTTCTATCAACATTGTTTCAACTCTGAAACTTGCCTATTTTCCTCTAATCTGTAAGAATTCCTCTACTGATCTTAAAATTCCCCCTACCAGCAGAAATAGTTGTCTTTTTCTTTTTATCCTTCTCTGTGAATATAATCCCATTTCTGAAAATGAAGCTTAAGCATTTTCTTTACATTGCTAGCTGCAGAGATTTCATTCAAATTCCCCTCTTTTTCAACAAATGGGCTCTGGAAGCTTAACAAGCATCCTCTTCATAGCTGGACATGAGACCAGGGAGGCTGCATAAATACACTCCAGCTATTTTCACCATACAATAACAACCACATCTCTACAAACAGATAGGTCTGCCAACAAGCATTAAGGATACTGTGATGAGCTATTCGGCATGATACCCGGAAGAATCTAGCTTCCCCTTGATGTGCATAGCTAAGCTCTATTATTACCAAAAGAAACTACAAGTGGGTATCCACGGCAGAATGTACACTGAAAATGCATTTCTCTCACAAAATTCATGCTATCTTCCTTTGAGACACTGTGCAGACCAGTCAACTAAATCTTGAACATGATCAACAGACAAAATGGAAAATAATTAACTTTCCTCCCATCTGTGTAATTCATTTTTGCCATTTGTTTTTAATTGAGTTTATCACCACTTGCTAGCAGTGGAAATAGGTAAACAGTATTTTGTTTACTTCAGATGGCATTTCTTTTTTCATTTACAACTAATAGCTCATGAAGCCAAATGACAGGGCTGCGGAATGCAGGGTTTCCAGGGAAGCAAATGGGGGCAGGATATAATACAAATTTCAGGGGGAAAAAAAAATCAGCCCTTACAGAATATGGAAATACACTCAACAAGGTAAATCTTGGAAATAATTGTAAGATTTATAGCTTCGGGATTTAATGATCAAAGAAAATGCATCACTTTGTCTTGACAGTATAGAATAGGGGAAAAAATGATAATATAGAAATAGTTATACTACATACTCATATTTCCATATCATTGAAACAGCCTCACAGGTGAAAACAGAGAAGCTCTCTAATAGTAAAACATAATTTAAACACAACAGGATCTTTTCTAATATTTGGGAAAAAATAGGTACACTTGTGCTATTATTTTATTAGTAAAAAGGACCAGGCTGGATTAATGACACATGAGTAAATGTCTTATTTTACCATTTGAATAACATTTACTATGTTTGCATTAATAGGCAAAAGAACAGCTATTGTATGCTAACTATTGGATGCTGAGCAATGTAATGAAAGCCAGATACTTTTTGCAAAAAACCTAGTCAGTGAAATTTAAAACATAAATGGTTTCTAGACAGAGTATACACTAATGGGTTTTAAAACTTGTTCTCATTCATTGGACATGATGTCAGGGGTAGTTTGCTTGGTATAAATTCTATTATTTGTTCTCATTTTTACCCCTTAATTTGAGAGCTACTTGCTCCCATGTAAGAAGTGTGCCACAAGCCTCTGACTTCCTGGAGGGGAGCTTAGCAGCTCACTTTCTCTCTATAAATACTTCTTTGTGTCTAGTCATAAAGGACATAACAGACATGCCTAAATAGAAAGTGGTCCACAAACTTTGATCTTAGACATAATTTTTTCCTCATCTGGTAATTAACAACTCAAGGAATTTAAAGAAAATAAGTTCACTCTGTACTTGCATGTGTTTCAATGGAAATATATAGCATTTTGGAAGAAAAATGCTTCATTTTTTAGAGAAAACATAGGTAGGAAATAATCAAGTGAAAAGTCCAAAAAGAGTGAAGGGCTGAAGGACAAGATCAAGGAAAACATTGCTGGGAGCAGATTATCTTCCCTCGAGGGTATCAAAGATTCTCCTTGGATTCCTGATTCCCTGCAACTATGTCTTCAGTTTAAACATGAGCATTATGCCATGGCCCAAAGGAACACAGCAATTGGTGATGATCCCTTCTTTCTCAGCATCCTGATTCAATTAGTCACAAAACCTTTATGGCTATTTCAGGAGGCTAATCCACACCAACTGCCAATAACTTAAAAACAGTTTTGAAAACAGGTATCAGTTC
>NW_017732114.1:758653-820452 GCF_001890085.2 Hipposideros armiger
GTTAATCATTTCTTCTTTACATTACAATTGTAACCTGACTCTGATTCAGTACACCAGGCAGCCTAGGATGAGTATAAATATTTTAATATACTCGCATTGAATTTCATACATCTTAAATTCCATAGCTAAAACCTAGACTCAACTCAGTCATATGCCTACCTCTTTCTTTAAGGCTTAAGATTTTAAATTAACTGACTAGCATCACAAAAGAAGTGAAAAATGGAGTTTAATCTTCTAACATGCTTATTTTTTTTCTGATAATAGGTATTAGTGTTTGTGCTTTAGTTCTCATGTTTGCTATAGCAATGCTTATGATGTAATATACATAATAATAAGCCAACTTTCAGGACAGAGTTAGGACCAGAGGCTGAGAGGTAAAATAAAAGAACTCCATGGGGGAATATTGTGGAGAATTTGCTGAACTGTGCCATGCCTATTTTCTGTGTCAGATGTTACTTTTCTGCCCAAGAATGTGAGATGAGAGGCTTTCTCTAATAGGGGCTTTAACATTTATTGCTATGCTTTAAGAAGTTTTCTTCTACAAACAAAGCCAGCTTTGTTGTCTCATGCACTGGGCATTTGTTTGCTGCTTTTAGCTTCTTCTATTAATAAAATGTTCTGCTGGGTTGAGAGTGATTTGATTCATGTTTTAATTTTGCATATACTGGCAACCAATAGTCATCACATGTGAATAAATTCTGTGTTTATTTCTTGCTCCAAAGAAGGAATTCAAAGTGCTTGTCACTCCTTTTTATCTCTGCAGAAGCCTTTACAGAAACTGCCAAAGTTCACCTGTTCCCGTTCACAGGCTAAACCTTGGGTACACGCTTCAGAACTGAAGGGTATTTGTACACAAATACATTGGCCTGAAAATGGGCTGCCCTCGCCATATTTTGTATTTCTATTTGTATATATGCTAGAGCTTCTAGACACCTCAAGATCGCCCAGGGTTGGCAAACTATGACCTCATGCCAAATCAACCACATCCATTTCTTTATGCCTATGACTGTTTTTGAGCTACAGCATCAGATTTCAGTAGTGACAGAAACTATATGGCCCACAAAGCCTAAACTATTTATTCCCTGGCTTTTTACCCAAAAAGCTTTCCAGCCCCTGAATTAGATTCTGCAGTACTTGTGAAAGGCATTCTCTCCTACACTCTCCACCCCATTTCAATGTCACACTAAGAAAATTCTGCCTTGGTTAAATGACCTTTAGTGATAATCTAAGTGCTACTGTCTTCATCCCGTATTCATCCCCAGACAGGTATAGCCTCAAATTTAATGTAGCTTCAAAGTTAAAAACTCTATTATAATCTACTTCAAGGGCCTTTCCTTTTTGTGAGAATATCTCTGATTTAAAATAATTCACGTTATGTGACATTTATTTAGCACTTCAATACTTCAAAGTTTATCCAGAATTCTCACAGACATTATCAGCTATAATTATACAACATGGCTCTGTTCTTAACATTAGCCAAAACTTCCAACCAATTCATATTATGTACTGAGAAGAGGAAAAGTAAAAAAAAAAAACTGTACATAGGAAGAAATTTTTAATTTTTGTACTGGTTTGATTCCAGGGGAGAAAAACAACAACAGTTAACCTACAATCTTTCTGTAAGATTCCTTGAGAATTACTCAAGTTCTTAAATTCTTTTTCAAATATTTCTGTATCAAGATAAAATCTGATTTAACTCAACCATCATTACCAAAGGAATTTCTCAAAAGTGTTCTATAAGTCTTTATGAGACAGGAGTTGAGGGAAACATAAAAAAACAGCAACAACAAAAATTGACATATATTGCAATTATTTAAATAGGGTCCCCAAAGCAGAAGTGACCACACTCCTGTAATATCACCCCTCATTTAATAAAGCCACAGCTTCAATAATCCAGTCAACATTTATTGATTTCATACCATGTATAAAACAAGTACTAATAAGAAACAAGAGAAAAACACCACCCTTGAGAATCAGCGTACAGTGGACAAGGTTGATGAGTAAATGAATAGTAATAGAATAGTGTGGTTGATGCTAATAGCAGACATATATACCACATGCTATGGAAGCAGAAAGGAGTGTTTAAGGACTTCACTAAGGTGATTTTCATAAACCAACTCCTAAAAGGTGGTAGGAGTTTATCAAAGTAAAAACAAATACAAAGGCACAGAGTCAAGGGGGGCTCTCTTGCACATGGGGTATCCTGGAAAGCACAGAGCCAGGGCCTCCAGTGGGGAGCAGAAATGGAGGCCAGAAGCCCTGCAAGAGGCTACCTCAGCCTGGAGAGATACAGGGGTATTTTTATAACACATCTACCTAGGCATGCCCTTTTTATTGTCCACAAAGTCAACTTACATGCTAGAGACAGCCTGAATGTGGGTGATGTTCAGAAAATGCAGTTAATCTCATGAGTCCTACAGACTCATTGAAGAGTTGGAAGCAGGAATAGCATAATCAGGGGTTTACTTTTTCTTTAAATTTAAGATCTTTTGCACGGTAATATGAAGGAGGGGCTAATGCAAACAAAGACTAAATAATCAGACCAAAGTTAGAAGAATGTTATAGAAGTCCAACTGAGAAATCATGAAGGCCAGGTCTAAAACATTGGGGGGCAGAGATGGAAACTAAGACTTGCCCAAATCACAGAGTCCCTTCACATTGCCTAGAGGACACTTCTATACAGCTGCCTGAGGATAAATGAGCAGAAGGTAATCAAAGGAGGCCTGACACTCTCCAAAGCAACTACAGCACAAGCCTGAGACTTGTGTTCAACTTCTTCCCTGTTGAAGGAGCGCTTACTCTTTGGGAGACTGCCCAGCCTTGGAGTTTGACCTAAGAACACTCAATGTTGAAAGTGGCTTCCTGTCCCCCAAGGTGATTTGGCTCCTGCTATCTCACCATTTCAGTAACTCCTTACTGTCAAATAATTCCACTTTCATCTCTGCTTGCTTCTAACCCATCCTTCATATTGATCTTCTGTCCTATTTTGAAGTTGACTTTGATAGTGTGATCTTTGGCTCCTACCACTCAGAGACTGTATATTCAGGAGACAAGAAGGTTAAATGGTCCAAAGTCTCTTCAATCCCACTGTTTCCCATGTTGTGAACCCCATAACATCAGAGCAAAATAATCCTCTTTGCCAGGAGCCTGGAGAAATCAAGAAACTAACTAACCATTCTGTTTCTTGGTTTCATAAAGGTTTTGAGGAATGCAGAAGAACACTGGCAGTGAGTAAGATACAGCAAAATGGACTCAAACGAGTCACATGTAAGCTTACTCCATGTAAATCTTTTTACAAACATCATAGCAAGTCAATACATTAAAATTTAATAAATCTAAATAGGACGCTTTAGCTTCAGCCATTAAGATCATACACATGTGTGAGATATAATAAACACACATTTGAGACATTAGTGGCAAGAAATGACTTCTATGAGAGAAATTATGAATAAGCATTTTTTTTGTGTGCAGGTTATGAACATTATTTTACATGACTTATGAAGCGAAAAGATTCACATTTGTTAGGTTTCAAAGTCTCTTTAACTAAAAACAAGGAACGAGATCATTGTTAAAGTATGCCATTCATCACTTACAGCTTAAAACAAGCCCCAGGAAAACAGTCTTTATCACCATATTGGCTTACATTTCGTCTAGAGCTGAGGACCCTAATCCTCATAAAACTAACTACAGCTATTAGCTCCCTAGGTATAAGACCAAAGGATGAATTTAAATAAATGCCTTTACTCAATCATTCAATAAATATTTATTATATACTTACTGTATTTAGACTGTATGTTGGCAATAATTTAACAATGGATATAACCTAGCCCTGCTCTAAGAAGTGTATGGTCTGGTTGAAAACAGGTAATATCATACAAGATTGTAGGTATGTCCTGGGAATCATGGAACCCCAGAGCTGGTGTGCCTAAGAGTGGAGGAGAGAGAAGGGTTTCCCACAGGACGAAAGGACTGAGCAGAGGGTCAGAAAAGGAACACGAGCCAGATGAAGATGTTTGAGGAATCAGGTGGGGTGGAAGAGAGTAGAAAGGGTACCCTTGCTGAAGGGTAGCAAGGAACAATAAGCTACAGAATGATTTTGATGAACCATAAGCAGTTTGGTGTTGCTGTTGTGATAGCCATACATCAGTAAAACAAAACCAGAATGATGAGGTTAGCTCAGGTCAAGGCTTCTCAAGTTTTATAAGCTACACAACTCTTCTCAATAAAATTTATTACTGAGTCCCAAAATTTTAATGCAAGTAAATCAATGAATAGAAACAAACATTTTTCACTGCTTGTGTCTGAGCACAGTTTGAAAATCACTTCTATAGGAGGTGAGGCAACAATACATGTTTGTACAGGGGAAGTGGAGTGGTTAGATTGGAATATTAGCTCCATCGCTTGGGCTACAAGGTAGAAGATGGGTTTAATGATGCTGGAAGTGGTAGACTAGTGAACACAATCATGTAAGAGGCAAAGGGCTGGATTTGAGAAATATTTGAGGGTACAACTGGCATAGGTGGATAATTTATTAGATTTCATACACGAGGGATAAGGAGACATTAAGGATAACTCTCAAGAGTTCCAGCTTATGTACCTGGGTTGGAGACTACAAAAGATATACATTCAATATTTATAGAGTATGTTAGAGTGTGGGGCAAGGACATGTTGAATTTAATGGCAAGCAGAAAACTGGACATGAGGGAATCTGAAGCTCAAAAGAGAAGTACAGAATCAGATGTACATCGGAGGGTCATCATTTTCATTATGATCATAATCACAGCTACTGTTTAAGGAGTGCTTACCAAGTGCTTCATATGTACTATCTCATGCCAGCTTGACAACAACAGTGTAAGAAGGGTACAAAGAAGAAGCTAAGGTCTAGAGAGGCTGAGTATCATGCTCAAGATCATACAACTAGGAAACGGCAGGTGTAGTAGGGTGCTTAGATCTATCTCGCTTAAAATGCCTGCTCTTCATCATCACCACCTGAGAGATGAATTTCTCCAGGGAAGCATGAAGACCACTGAATCTCAAGAGGAGGGGCAGCCTGTGTCATGGGGTATGGGGAGGAACAGAAGGAGTAGCTGGAAACACATATTCAATATTTCTTCTCAGAACGTGAACAAATACACACATTCAGAGGCCAGGCATGGAAGTAATGTGTGAAGAATCTGGGTCTCTGGCAAAAGAAAGTCATGGGGGAAATAGGTGAACTAGAGAGTGCTTCACCTGACTCAAGGCATTTGATTCAAGATTTTATTTTTAAACAACACAATTCTGACAACACAAAAACGTCTTCCATTAGAATGACCACAGTCTTCTAGTTTGGCCCACATTTACTGATTCTCTCTATATAAACTATAGAATGAAAACATAACACTTTATAAAGGGTAAGTAAGCACAAGATGAAGAAAACTTTGTGGAGAATATGACTTGTAAAAAGTGCTCCAAGACGCAGCCCATTATGTAATTCAATGGTCCATACATAAAGAACCATGAGATAAATTCCTCTTAGATAGTCCTAAGGCCGTGTTTGCCCATGTGAAATAATTTGGGAAGCTTCCCTTGACGTGTTACTGAGGACTTTTGCTAGATCTCCAGGACTAAAGTCAGTGTCTGACTTTGTCTTCTCATCTTTGAGTATTATTTATCAAAATGTTGAACTTTTAGGATTTTTTTTAGGCTGTCTTAATTTATTTTGTAACACTGGGTATTGTAATTATGATACAATATATGTGCCGGTTCATTTAACCTTTTACAATTCTACTTGTCCAGGAATGCTCAGAACAGGGTGGTCAGCTGGCATTATATTTGAAAGGACCATACTTCAAAGGTGGCAACTGCAAGTCCTTTTGATTTAGGTAAATCTGTTCACAATCAACACTTTACTCATTATCAAACTGAATACCAAAGATTGGTGTTCACTCATGAACTAGTGTTTGCTTAATCATTATGGTGAATGTATTAATGAGTTCCCTTTGGTGAAAATAAAGGCATTGAGACTATATGAAAGGTTCCATGGAGAATTATATCCTGCACCTCTTAGAGATGGGGTCCATAGCTTTATGCTCAAACTTCCTGTTTCCAGACATCGGATTAGGAGGATTTCTGACTGAATGATGCTGACTGAAGGGCACAGAAGCCTGCTTCTAAAGTGTTACAATGTTCCCCTCAAGTGAAAGTTGCATATAAAGTATGGTCAAAGTATCTAAAATGAGAAAGACCTAGGGTTTCATTGTGTTTACAGAACAGGTTTTGTTCCTGATTTGCTAATAACTGTTTATCTAATAAATATATGACTGTGATAGAATCTGGACTTGGCTTGCTTTCATTAGAACTTAGTAATGAGGCTGTCTATTCAACACTTCAATCTTCTTGGGTGGCTACGATTATTTAGCCAAACAAATAAAAAAAACTGCAAGAGTTTTGCCAAATTTGGCTTCCATCAGTTAAAAAGAATGCTATGAAACCTTTAATATATCATCTGGAAGTCTTCTAGAAAGATGCCAATCTATATTTTTGAGATTATGGGAACTAGTCTCTGAATATATGTGTTTTTAAAATAACCTTTGCTTTCTGCAAAACAGTACTACCCAGCTCAACAGAAAACATTCACACTTCATGGTACAAAGGACATTTTTTACAAATAAACAATGTTTGAGTGGTATATGAAAATCCTGGTTGAAATTATGAATGCACAAAGAGATCAAAGGGCAATGACACTTGGTGAGAAAGCTTGAAATATAATGAAGTAAGTTATAATTAAATTTTATAACTGCATGTTAAGAAGGGATATAAGAAATTGCATTTGATTCTTTTCTTTGCTGCCAGCAATTGAATCTGTAGTTTAAAATTTGAATACATCATATTTTTAACAATGGACTATTTCAGCTTGTTTCTATCCCAACTCTAAAGGAAGCAGAGATACTCAATAGTGAGATAACCAAGTCAATTATATTTCAACAAGCTATTCAGAGAAAGATCCCAGTATGACACTTCAAAACTCTTCTGGACATCAGCATCAAATGCCAGTTTTCACACAAACTAGCCATGACAACTCTCAGAGGCAGTACCAACTTGTTGATTAAGAAGCCTCTCAGATGTTTCTATTTTTCCAAGTGGAAAATACTAAAGCATCAGTCAAAACTTACCAGGGAAGTAAAATAAAGGAATCTGATCAATTACAAAATGCTCACAGCAACAGTGGGGTCCTCACACACAACCTAGATAATATACTGTAGCCACAATCAATATTTTTCATTTTTAAAACACTTTCTTGGAGTTTACACAGTAATGTACAGATGTCACATTTTTATTTTTTTCTCTTTTTTTTTTGAGAATTCATTAATCCTAAATACATTAAAGCAGGCATAGCTTTTCGCATAATGTTATTTCACATATAAAATGAAGTAGGATAAATTGAACTCAGTTCAGTACATGTATCATAATACAATATATGATTACTCCCCCTGGAAACTTGATATTGTTGAGAATGACTAGGAATAAATTCCCAGGGTTTTACATTTTTTGCACTTAGTCACTCTATAGTGAATTGTCCTAGGCTTGCAAGATCATCTACTTAGGCAGTAAAGCAAAATGAACATAAGAGAAAAACCAATAATTTCTCATTTTCTTCATCACCACTAGCATCACCACCTGCTCCTTCCACAAGCAACAGTAACTGTCACAGCAAAAATTAGCATTGTCTATCTGGCCCAGAACCATTATGGTCCCCAAACCAGGTAAAATCTAACAGCAGTTGATTACCTGGGGAGAATCCAAATGACACTAAGCTTTATTCTCTCTTTTTTTTTTTTTTAAACTAACCCCATACCAGCCATTCTTTATCATCAGAAACAGAAAGTAAACTAGACTTTTCTTATCTTCCCTTTGATGTTCTAATATTTGCAGATATCAAAGACATTTTCATGAAAAATAGGGACATTAGAAACCTGAGAAAGCCAAAACGTGCAAGAAGAGTGTAATATCTTGAGACTATTTTAGTGTCTGAATGTTATTACCAAATAGACCTATACATGTGATTTTCATTGGCTGCAGGTAGCCACTGAGCATTTGAAATGGAGGTAGGCTGAATGTAGATGTACTGTAAGTAAAAAATAAACCCAGATTCCTAAGACTTAATAAAAAAATTGTAAAATATTGCATTAACATTCAAAAATAGTAATTATATATTAAAATGATCTTTTGGATATGTATTAAAATAATATGCAGTAAGTCCTCACTTAACATTGTCAATAGGTTCTACGACTTTAAGCAAAACAATATACGATATAAGGAAATCCATTTTACCACAGGTTAATTGATATAAACAAGAATTAAGTTCCTATGGCACCTCATCAATGTTATAAAGAAATAACACTGAGCAGAATGACATTATTCAAAGATCTGCTATACTATTAAAATTTATTTCACTTGTTTGTTTTTACTTTATTAATGTGGCTACTAAAGTATAATTACATACATGGCTTGCATTTGTGGCTTACACTATATTTCTATTGGACAATAATAATTTGGACAATACACACTGTAGTATGTAGCAAACCTTGTGGAAAATTCCATTTTACCATTTCACTCAGAGCTTGTAAAAACTTTGCCACTTAACATGCAACAGTTTTAAAAGGCTATTTCCCACTGAAAACCATGCAGCTTTCCATATTCTAAAGAGGGGGCATAACTCAAGAGTGTTTGGAGGGTAACCAACAATAGCAAGGGTGGCTTTGGCAGAAAAAAATAACATAAAAAACTATGGGCTCAAGCTAACCCTAGCTTGATATTTTTTCTGGTTCCCAGACCCAGTAAATAATTCCTACTTCAGGGAGAAGCTCTTCTTTCTGTGTGGAGGAGGTTCAAGGACAAACAGTTAAAGAATTATGAATAGATATTAATAAGAAGCATTTCTAAGGCATCTGAAGCCCTGCCCAAGTGAACAGCCAAAAAGGGAAAAGCAGAGTAATTTAATAATCCCTTAGTGGTTACGGATCCATTTTCTCTCCTTCATTTCTACTTCTTTCTCCCTCACTTCCTCCTTGCATTCCCAGTGTTTAGCCTCCATTTTTCATCTGCTAATTATTTTGTACATTTCTTCTCTTCTTCTCCTAATTCCCATTGGCATCTCCCTCACCTTGGGTTTTTCTCCTTCCTATTTTTTTTCCTATGTATTTCTTTTTTAAAATTTATGTGAAATAGTCATAATGTGGGCCTGATATCAATTGTTCTGTAACAGGCTGTAAACAGATTTTAATGCTTTATATTCTCTTGCTTTAAGAAAACAAGACATCGGAAAGAAGTGAGAAAAAAACGAAACATTCAAATACGTATATGAAAGTATTTTTTACTTATCCAGGGCCTTTCTTGAGTTGGTATTGTTTTTGTTTGGTCCTTCAGGATTAGTGGCCTCCCCATTGAGTCCTCCCCCTGGCTTAGTGCAATATGATTCAAGAAGAAATCATCAGAATCACCTAAGCAGCTTCCTAGGCCCAACCCAGATCCAAAATCAGGTTCTTGGGTAGGAATCAGCAGATTAAGAGTGTCAGTTAGCAAAATAAACTATCCATAATCCTTGACATTAATACATGTCCTACAAATACCTAATATATCAAAATAACCTACTGAAAGTACATTTGAGTTGTTTTTTAAATGACAGCTTATGGGAGAAAAGTTCAATTACTGGCTTTAGTACTTGAAAATTTTAACAAGTTGAGAAAAAAGAACAGGCCAGAATTGATCGACACATGTTATTAAAGCAGTGTTTACCAGAATTCCTTGGAGGTAGGGATAAGTTAATTTAAGATGGCTATTGCAGGTTTCTTGGAATGTATTTCAGTGTTGTTTAGTAGAGAGCTGACAGTCATTTGTGGAACAAACATGGTCCTTCAACTCAAGTCAATTCATATAAACAGGATCTATAGATTTACATTCTGCTGAAAATGACTATGCGGTTAAAGAACTGCAGTGTTGGTTAAGTATAAAAATATTTTTGGTTAAGCAAAACTTTTTGAAAAGCATAAAATCTAGAGTCGCTTTCACCTAATACTCTTTGATTATTGCCTATAAACAACTTTTATTTTTTGGGGGGGAGGTTCAAGATGTATGCTACACTTATAGGCAATTTATAGTTGACTTTTAGGAATCAGTATGTGCCTAAATTGGACCAAAAGACAGGCAATCCTATTACAATTAGGATAATAATTCAAAATTTGTGCTTCTGATGTTCTAAGGCTTTGAACTCATAGAGCTTTGATATAATGTTTAACAAACCCATATTTTTGCTATCATAAACAACCTCTCAATCCCAAGAAATTAAGCCAAGAAAATGTATATCTGGTCTGGAATAGGCAATATTGTTATTCATTTGTCTTAAAAATAATTTTGTCAAAAGTTCTCCATTTTATCTAGAACAAATGTTTAGATTATCAATAAGCAACTTTATGTCAAACCATAAACAAGCAAAGGGAATCAGAATAATCATCAGCCATACCTTATTATGTGTCTGAGTCTGCCCAACAAGTATGAGGATGTTGGATGAGATGATAGACAGGCAGAAGTTAATTAGAATTATGGACCTCTCAGAACGTATATACCTAGGCAGAGAGAGAAAGAGTGTTCAACTTTAAAATTCAACAGAAAGATCAAGAATTCTATATTATGCAAACTGGTGGAATTCATCCAGAAAATGAAAGAATAAAATACAGACTTTACAAGAGACAAAACACGGGAAACAGTTTTTGGAACAATAAAGATTATTCTTAGAGACCCAATTTTTTAATGACATGACATGTCCCAGAGGCCTTTAGAATTTTTTTTCCTTTAGACATCAGTGGGGACAACATGACATTTCCAACAGGGCCTAAGTTGTACATCTGTTATCAGTATAATTTATTTTTTACTAGAAATATTAAATTTCTCATAAATATATTAATTACTATACTTACCTTCACATATGTATGTATATAACATGTTAAGTATTATCATAGAAATTAACCAATAGAAACTCTGAGAACCAAAAATAAAACCACATATTATGAAGTATCCCTAATTTACTAAAAAGATGCCATTACTTTTATGAAATTGTGAATACTTTCATCTACTATTTCATCCACTCAAGTATTTTTATGTAGTCAGGCTGCTGTTGTTTATATTTCATTTTTCTTGACTAACACTTCCAAAAAAAAATGAAGCCTTATCTCTAAAAACTAATACAATCCACATATAATAATTTATCATTAGGCTAGAAAATTACTTGGCATCTGCCATATTTAACCATTACGAACAAGTGTTTATACAAGCTGTTATATAATTTTTAAGTGCACCAAGAATGTAAACCTTGGAGAAAACTGCTCAGGATCAAATGTTCTACCAGGTGTTTACCATGAAAGGGTAACAGCTATTTTGCTTTACTGTACCCCATAGTAAATCACTTAGTGACAGTAACAAAAGGATACACTTGTACTTGCTGTGTGTTTGAAACTGTTCAATTTGTATTAGAACATGGACTCACTTTCCACAGCAGGTGTGGGCATTCCTGTGCTGTGTGAGATGGGGGTGCCACAGATCTAGAGGCACCCTTTGAAAGGTAAAATCTATCAATGTTCTTTCTCTTTGCTTTTGAAAAATATGTAGGCAAAAACCCCACATTCCATCAAATGTTTCAGAAGAGAAACCAAAGCAAAACAAAAGTAACAATAACATATAAAAGTGATTCTTTTCTTTATCATAAAAGAAATTTTCTTTCTTCACAAAACAAACCCAAATAGGACTAACCTAGGTTGATTCTCAATACAAAATGGTCTCAAGAGTTACTGAAGATACAAGGACAGTGTTAAGTATCTAAAAATATAATAAGGCACATACTAGGATACTGAAAACCACGAAATATTAAGGTTGTGTGTGTGTGTGTGTGTGTGTGTGTGTGTGTGTGTGTATGTGTGTCTGGGAGATACAACAAAAAGTTTAAGGGGTGCACAAAATTGACCCTTTATATGATGTTAATGGCTTCCATGACAGCTCAAGCACACAGATGACATTATTAAAAGAGTGTCAGTGATATTATTTGCCCTGTAAATAGGAAAATCATGGTAATAAAAGGCCCAAACTGTCCACCCTGAAGACTCTTCAGATGTTTCCTTAAGAACGAGTCACATTATTGCCTTAAAAATTGCTATAAAATGTTTCAACTTGCATCACTTTTTGTAAATGTGTTTGATGTTTTGAACAAAATTTGTGGATGCATCATTTCAATACATGGATTCAAAGGACATGCCCATCTGCTCTTTGATGTAATAATGTATCTCCACAGAACATATCTATAGATAGACAACTTAGTGTACTGATTTTTTTATGAACATTTGTAATAAACTACATGAAACACCAACAAATTTCAAAATACTATATTATATGTAAAATAATTCTGATGTTCATGTATTTTATAAATCTTTAGAAAAAACAATTCAACTGCTAGGAATCCAAATGTATGTTGTTTCTAGATACTCTTCTCTACACTTCTTGGTTTCATGTCAAGGTTTGAGAGATCTTTTAGGTGTCTTGATAATTCTTAGGAAAGTACGGCACTCGGTGACTTTCCTGGATTTTCTGGGTTGAAGAAAACTTCATTATGGATTAATTAATCCTGTACTTTGATAAATTTTACATATCGTTTATATGGGCAATGTTTGTGCTAAAGTTAGCAATATGTATCGGAAGAGAAGGTGAGACTGGTGCCTAAACTCTAAGGGCTGAGAAGTAGAAACTTAGATCTCAATATTTCAGTGAGTATGAGTTATGATGCTATTATGATAACCTAGTATTCTGGCCCTTAAACACTGCCTCGTTTTTCAAGAAGTGCCATTCAGGCAACTGTGGGAGAGAAAGTTGTCTTCTTTGCGCCCTTTGTCTATCTTGTTCTTGCATCACCAGAATGGTGCGTGCTTAACTGAGCCCTGGACCCTGGGTTCTACTGTCTATAATGCCATGCCTAGAACAAGCATTTCCTTCATTTCTTGGAATTGGTCATATTTTATCAGATTGTCTCACTTTGTTTCATTACCAAGTAACTCCTACACAGGAAGGTAGAACCTCCATTATATATCTGTGCCAATCGCCCAAGAATGTGTACATATTTTATTATAAAGCATGAAAATATTAGTATCTTAATTTCCAACTAGATTTCTTTTTATCTTAAGTCAAAGATAATATAAATCCTAGATTGGCTACCTTTGCAATTTTAATATTATAATTTTTCAGGAAGTAATACAGAATTATATACTTAATAATATACTTAACTGTTTTTAGAACTTTTTTAAAATCAAAATGAATGTAAAAATGTTTACCGTTTAAAAATCCATTTGAAGCTTTGGTCATTTGGTTATTTACTGGTTATAAACATGTGAGTAGACATAATAAATATCCCATGTCGATTTTATTAGAATAAAAGCAAATCTTTAAGAAATACTAAATTTTCATAATTTCAAGCAGGTACAATTTCAAATATTGTGCAATTTTTTTTTCAATCACTTACCCTTGTTTATGTATTTTCCTGACTTCTTTTAATCAATTTGTCAAGGTTTTATTTGGTCAAAACATTCAGCTAAAGGCCTTTTCTAAGGCATTGTGGTATTATGTTAGGGCATTAATATTATAGAAGATTTTACTTATTGTCTGGGACATACTGAAAGCATATGTTTAAGACTTAAGAATTTAGAGACTGTATTTCTAAAACAGAGTAATTAATTTGACTGTATGAATTAAACTCTCAAGTTCAACACCAATTGGGATAAACAGAAACCACATATAGACTGAACTTGGGGTATAACAGTACCATAGTTGGCGATAAGTAACTTATGGAAGGCCACCATCATTTGAATTGGGAAGAAAAGTGTGTGTGTATTTCATTTTTCTGAAATAGGAAAATACAGGCAAGAAAATTAGGTAAACACTTATTTTATTATTATTATTATTATTATTATTATTATTATTCAGCTCATTTATCATAGCTCAATGACAGCAATTATAAGTATTCTAAAAACACTTCTTCCTATAAATTATGAAGGAGACATAATAATGGTTATCATATTCCCTGATTTAACTCTGAAAAACAGAGCATTACATTTCAAGTGTATTAATTGATTACATACCTCCATAATGCTGCATAGACAACTGCTAGGGTGATCAAAGCCAAGCAAGAAAGGCCACTGCCTACTACTAGGGTGACTGAAGGTGTACCAGAGGACTCCATGATCTGTAAATTAAACAAAAGAAACAAACAAAAAAGACATAATTTTTAAATAAATTAAAATATCTCCTAAACTCAGCAAAACTATTCTAACATTCAAAAATAGCCAAGATAGTTGTTATAGTTACCAGATAATTACTCAGTAACCACCCTGTTCACATATTCTCAACCTCAAAATGACTAATTCTAACTCCCCACTCTCTTCCACTGCAAAGTGATAAAGGCCTTACAGTTTTGAGTGCTTGATTATGACATATTGGCCACTTAATGCCTCTCTAAAATAAATAACTAAAACTACAACTTGGTCAACATTCACGTTATATTTTCCTTAGCTAAAATTTGAAGCAACATCCATTTTTTCTTCGACTAACTACAGTTGAGCTATTTCACAATGTTTTTTTGGTAAAATTTACTTTGATCCTCCCATTTACAACTCACTATATGACCCAAATCTGGTAACTAGATATTGAAAATTTTTCAAACTTTCTGACTTTTGACAACTTTGTTTTAAGTATTCTCTCATTTAAGTTCACCTGCTTGGCCTCTAAGGATATAGAAGAAAATCAAATTTCAAGACTTTAAAATATATTTTGTGATTCTTTTCTATGAACAAAATATGTAGAGATAATTTTCACAATGCTAGTATCAGTCCCTAAATACATGACCTTGAAAAATAAGCCTTATATCTTTTAAAACATATACAAAGATTACAAGCAGTCATGATATGAGAGGTTTCTTTCCTGAGATACTAACATGATAATAACTAATGAAATCTGTTGTTTTTTCATATTTTTAATATTGGAAGTTTGAAGAAATGCACTTTAGGATCAACTGTGTTCCAAACCTTAGATATGCACATTAAATTATATTAGGTATTTTCTTGGTTATCTATTAAAATAAGAAGAGTGATTCATATTTAGGCCACATTTAGACAAAAAGTCACAGTTATCTTAATTATTTTTCAGTATTTCAGTTTTTGAAATAATTTTTTAAAATATATTTGATGAGAATATTTTTCTTTAAGGCAGTTTATACAGTTGTCTATTTCAGAAACTAGTTTAACAAACCTATATACTTTTAAGAAATGATTTTACAGTTTTTTGACAGTCTATACTTTCATGAAAACTTCATTTGATTTTTTAAAGATAAATACCCAAGGACACCCCAAAAAACCTGTACTGAAAATATCCAATGCAGATATGCAATGTGTTTGGCTGTAGTATCTGGGGTCTTCATTTACTACCAACAGCATCCTCACAAATTCCCCCCAGAACAGCTTTCCAGTTATAAAATAAAGGATAAGTTGGCAATTATTTTTATTTGAAAGTTTGAAACATATTAATAATATGATTGGAGTATATCCTCAACACTATACTGCAGAAATTTCAAGTTAGAAGACATAAAATTGAGTAGAATTTACTTATAGCACACCAACTACAATTCATTTCACCATGCTACTGTAGCTAAGGAGGAGACGAACCCAATTTTGCCACCCTGCAACATTTTCCATTTCCCCATTAAAATGCAGTTCCCTAGAGAAACACTCTCCACAATGTCCCTGCCTTTGCATTAAAGCCGTGTTTTCCCTTTGTTACTTACTATTTCTCTAGGTTGCTGAGCCAAAATGGCGAAGGTAGAGAGACGATCACATAAGCATTTCGTATGGGATGCATCGGTAAGCACAGTTTTACATCCCTGGGTGGACCACGTTCCCAAAGACTCGTTCCTGCAAAGGGTGGGGGGGGAGATAGGGATAAATACGCCTGACAGCCAAATCCGTAAAGAAGAAAATGCAGTTTAATTATGAGAATTGTCTACTGTAATTCCCGTACAGGAAAAAAAAATCTACTTGTTGTTGAACAGGATGTAATTTAGATGCATCTCCAGTAATGCAAACCGAGAGTGTTTGGAAAAAAGCAAGCAGGCGGTGGTGCGGCGTGCAGAGAGCTGTCCAGCGCCGGGGGTGCTGAAACCGGGACTAGCTCTGTCCAGCCCTCTGCGAGGAACAGCAGCGGCGGTGGCAGCACGAGGAGCCGCCAGAGCGCTGGCAGCCACTTCCTATGCTCATCGGATCGTTTCAAACACTCAGAGTGTAAAGAGGCTTTTCATATTTTCATACCAGCTCGGATTCTCGTCCCGTATTTTTGGATCGTGAATGCTTGCTTTTAAAATGCGGATTTCTCTGAAAAGCCTGCCTAAAAGGTTACATAGCTTGGGTTGGGTGATAGGATCTTCTCCGCTGCTGGTTAGGGATTTTTCCTCCCTTTAGAATTAGCTGCTGTGAAATTTTCACCCTGGAAACGGGAAACAGCAGCAGCGGCATCAGCTGGTTCCGATTCTCATTGCCTATGCCTGGTATCCAGGGGAGGGGTGGGTTTCAGATAAGCTTTTCACTCCACATTTCACTCAGCCTGACATGCCTCTGAAGCCCTTGACGTTTCTTCCCCTGTCCCGCCTCTCTGCCCTGGGGTAGAAGCATTAAGCTAACCCCAAGTCTGCTAGAACATTTAGCAGAATAACCCCACCCCAAAGTCTGGTGGGCAGCGGGAAAGGGGCCTGCTTCAATTTTCTCTTCCGTGTAGCCATTCAAAATCCTAAAGGATATGGTTTATTTTTCCACCCCAGCAGAACAATAAAAGTGGTATCAACCTACGCCTTCTTAGCGGGGAGGAAGGATGGGGGAGCATCCTTCCACATTCCCCCCCCACCCCCAGCTGAACTACTCTACAGGAAGAGGCAGAAAAGAAAAAAAAAAGCAAGCTATCTAGTTTAACCAATCAACTTTATTATCATTACACGTGTTACATACTGACTGCACCAATTATCACCTCCCCTCCCCCAGGCATGGAAACCCTCCAACTAGCAAACCTGTGTGTATGTGTGTATTTAAATTTCAAACCAAGTTACTATCTGGGTTAAAATTACTGTGACACTCAAAGAGGATAACACATGGTTTGATGTTAATTTTGAGATGATACTTTTAATTTCACCTGAATGCTTAAAGCTATTGGGTTCAATACCATGCGGTCTATTTCTGAGAGATTTCAATGAGCGAGACTTCTCTGTGACCATTGGACTTCCAAGTTGAGCTACAGAATAAAATTCATATGCTCTATTTTTGGTATCTAAAAGTAATATATTTTTAATATTCATGATTTGATATCATTACTATTAATGACAAAATGCTCTTAATTACTATTTCTTTTAAGAAGGAATACACTGTATTTGGGGAGAAGTACATACAAATTATACTAAAGTTCACCCCAATACTTCTACTAGCCTATTCAGAATTCAGCAGGTCTCCTTTCTTTCTCATGATGTCATGCAACCATGCCAAATTAAAAATAATATATCAATTATTCCTTCAACTAACTGCAACAGTATTAAATTCCACTTCTACCTAACCATAGCAGTACTTCAATTTATTTCATTAGCTGTCTAGCTCTTGTCTTCCTGTGACAAACAGTTAAGGCCAAATGAAAAACATTTATCTTAACTGATTCAAGTTTAAAGAAGAAAGATACACTTAAGACAATCTGCCATATTTTAAAACATAAAATCTGCATTATTCATCCTGGATGACAGCTTTGCTTTAATGCAGTATCTGTGATTTTAAAGATGGAGTCCAGCACTTACACTCTCACATTATGTGGTGATGACCAGTAAACCCATTCAAAGTCTTAACAATGAAAAAAAATACTTTATTGTAAATAGACCTCATGTAAGACAAAGTTATATATATATACATATATACACATATATATATACATATATACACATATATACATATATATACATATATATGTGTGTGTGTATATGTGTGTGTGTATATATATATATATGTATATATATACACATATATATATGTATATATATATACATATATATATATATGTATATATATATACATATATATATATATATATCTCCAAGTAATAAAAGTTTGTTTACTCAAGGAAATGTTAGCATCACTAAACTTTGGCTGTCAGATATAAAGTCTATGTTCAACATAATGTTGCCAGACTCTAAAGATCATGTAAATTTTGACATCTTGAGAAAAGTAGGTCAATTTGCCTTACTTTGTACGATGATTGCATTGCTGACCTGTCCCAGCCCCAGGCAAATTTGGGAAGAAAATGACACTGGTCTCCATGTTTTATTTAGTCTTTCACTCCCTACAGAATGAAATGCTTCTAATTACACTCTCTCCTTTTTATATGTAGCCTTCCTGAGGCTACATAACCTCTGTCCTTAACTTTCTTTGGAATTATTATCCCTTTGTTGACTTTAAGATTAAACTAATGGATAATAATATGAATGACTGAGTATAACATAATGTGCTCTTTACAGTTTAAAACAAGAAATAAAATAAAATAATGCATCAGGTAATGCATCTGATAGAACACCAGAATTTGGAGCCGATGAAGAGGACAGGAGATCTTAAAAGGTGAGGGTGTACTACCAATTTCTACATTTGGTCATGACAGAGACTTGAGTAATAAGAAGTGTGATGCCATTCTGATGCTAAATTTAATATTGTTTCATAAAACCTCTTGATGATTTAAAACGATATAAAACTCTTATAGATTAGTTTCTAAATCATTAGCATACATGTCACTATTATTACAAAACCTATAATATATGTCAACTGTATTTTCAAACATTTCATAGCTGAATCCTACTGTACAAAATTCTTTGAAAGCATGCTACATGTGTCTGATTGATTTCAGGGAGACCTTGTAAGGCAAACTGATATATTGTAGAGGTGATGTGAAGCAAAACAGTTTCCCCTGTCTGTACACAACAAGGTTTTTAAACATGTGCACTATTCCATCAGTCACATTATTCTTCCAATGTCATAGTTTTGCATGCTATGATTAATAGTATATCTGTGAATTTTTCTTAGTTATTAAGTTTAGGTTGTCACCAATAGGGCAAACAAATACAATGAAATATGTACAAACATTCAAGATAATAAGAATAACAGACTGATAATGTCAGAAGCAAACAGAATGATGATACAGACATACATATTATACTGAAAATCACATAGTATTTCTTTTTCATAGTGTTTTTTTCTGGGCATTAAAATTTTTTTCAGGGCCGGCCGAGTGGCACGATGGTTAAGAACTGGCTTGGGACGCCAGAGGGCCTCGGTTCGGATCCCACATATGAGGGCCAGTGACACTGCCCTCCACAGCTAAGATGCTGAACAACAGCTCAACCTGGAGCTGGGCTGCCGTGAGTTGCCGGCGACGGCGTAGACTGCAGCCCCTGCGGCAGTGGGTTGCCATGGGCTACCGTGTGTAGCCAGTAGCCAGCGTGAGCGGCCATCAGCCTCAGTGAGAGGCCGTCCAGAAGCCGGCGACCGATCTGCCTCACCCAGGAAGAGTGCAATGATGGTGCCAACTTGGGCCGGTGAAGCAACGTCCTCCACAACTAGACTGAAGAACAAAACGACAGCAACTTGTCTGTTCCCCTTCCCCCAATTCCCCAGCACTGTTCCCATACCCCGAATTCCCCAATTAAAATCTTAAAAAAAAAAATTTTTTTCCCAATAATTTTCAAAAATAATTAGGTCTGCAGAAATTCCCTACAACTAGCACACAATTTTTGGGTTACACCTACATTCCCCCATGTTAGCTATTAGCTGTCATCTGCACCTCTTTTCTTTCCACCTGTTATTAGGCTGGCTAAAAGAAGAAAAGAGCCTGCCTGTCCCAAGTATTCAAAAGTATATACCCACAAGCATAGCACTATGTGAAAATACATGACATAAAATCTATTACTTCTCAGGTTAATATTTATTTGAATCCTTTCCCCAATTTCCTATGAATTTACACAGTTTCTTTTTGGATCTGAGTATATTGTTGGGTTCTTGGTTTTATGGAAGATTTAAATAATACAGCATGTGGTAATATTCTCTAGTATTTAAGATTAAAAGAAAAATTATTCGTTCACTCCAATGAAAAGTTGTTTAGTAAAAAACTGATAGCAAAAACTTATAGTGACATTTTGAAACTTTCAAAAAAATCAAACTTTTATCTTTTGAAATACCAATACAACTATGTATTCCACTTGAATCAGCCTTTTATAAAACTGTCTATTCTGCTTCATAATAAATCAATGTATGAAGTATTTATTAGTAATAAGTTATATACTGTAGGAGGTTCATCATCTCTTAGGATATCAATGGTCAATTTATTCAAAATCAAAATAGTTACAATAGCAATTAAAAGAAAAACTTTACACGCCATTTCTTAGTACACTGTCCTTACAATGTATGCATACTGAAAGAAATTGTTCCCCAATCAGAATGTTATCTTCTAAGAATTAGATAAATCTATGCTATGTTTAATGAATATATTACACCCAATTGAATGACATATATGTGGCTTTTGATGCAAGTTATTCTCTCAATACAGAAAATTTTGGAGTACAGAGGAGAAGAGGTTCTCAATTTTGAGTAGAAACAGTCTTTCAAGGTAATTTACATTTTTCAGGACATTGCAAATACTGAGAGCACTGGTATTTCTAGCAATTGTTACTGTCAAAACACAATGAATCATAAAATTAGAAAATTTTGCTAGAAGTCATCTCAGTGATCACTTGTTTTCAACACGTGCTATACATTAAAGTTACCTGGAGGCCTTTAAAAATTAAACCATGGGGTGGGAGCCTGGGCGTTATTACTTTTCTAATGCTCCCTAGATGATTCTAGTGCACAGCAAAGGTTGAGAACCACTGATCTATCCCAACCACTTAGTAGTTTTATAGATTAGGAAAGTGAAGTGCAGTAATTTTAGGAACCTTGTTTTAAGTCACAGAATGAGAAGCAAAGATGTGCTTCTCAATTCCAGACTAGAGATTTTTGAAATGCTAAATTTTAATTGTCACCTGTTTTAAAACAGAATATAATGAATATCTCCTATGAAGTTATAAGAAGATCTGAATGTCATGCCTATTTACATTTGCAAACACTGGGGCTACTGTCATCCTTTTAACAAAGTATGAGCTGACGACAGATAAAGTTAGCTAAAGATAGACAGTCAGACTGAAGTTTACATTTTATTTTTTAAAGGGATATATCCTATGACATGTTAAAGAAAAACAGATTTTCTACCAACTTTCCATGACATAAAGCATCTTCTATTTCTTTAGTGAGATTGTTTACGGTATGGGGTGATTACAAAAGTTTAAATTCCAAATTCTGAAAACATGAAAATGGGTACAAGTTATAAGTTCTTTTTTCCTTCTAAAAAATAATATCCTCTGTATTTTGATTCAATGGAAGATTGTCAGTCAAAGCTATTTTTATATCAATTATCATGATGTCTCTATGTAGTATTATGTACTAATACGTCTATGTGTGTGTATATATATAATACACACACATATACTCTTTATATGTGTGTGTGTGTGTGTGTGTGTGTGTGTGTATAAAGAGTAACACCAACATAAAGCATCTATACTTCATTCATTGGGATGATATTTAGAAGCAGATTATTTCGCTATCACCAGGAAGAACATTTCTTGTTCACTATGCTGGTGCTGTGCCTGGAATTCATAGTGGCCCATCCACACCATAACATCAGATTTCCAATTTGTTATCTAGAAATGAACTATTGGGTTGTCGAAAAAGTCATGACGCAGTTTTGCAATGAAAAACATAGAAAAACGACATCATGACTTTTCCGACAACCCAATAGTTCCAGGAATACTTTACACTTAGATCTTCCCCACAGTCCTCACCGCCTATTAATGCTTTCCATCCAACACTAGAATATTAGTGGATAAAGTCACCTCATTTTCTTCATTTATAAAATGAACACTTTCCATGACACACTTGAATATTAGTCCGTTTGAAAACTGCATCATGTTTGACTTTGAATCACAGACATACTGCTTTTCACTTAGTAGGGACTTACTGATGAATGTTTGTGAAATTAATGTAATAATTATTTACATTTCAAGGGATGGCTTTTAATACTGCTGGATCCAGACAGATTGTTTTAGGCCTAATTTGTTTGCTGTCCTGGAGCACATAGCACAACTGCGACCTGAAGATTATCAATGGATCTTAATAGGCTCGTCTACTTGCTTTTGGTCTTCAAACATCATTTGATGATGGATTCAGCATCCTATAATGATTATGTTCAATCCGGAAGCAAGGCCTGAGTCTTCACTCACTAGCCAGTCAATAAGTATTTAGTGAGTGGTTTTCAAATGCTAAAGTAGAACACACATATTAAAAAAATAATAAATAAATGAAAATAACATAGTTTCTTAGCGAAGCTGAGGCTCTGGCTGAGGAGACTTTGCACAATCCAAAGATGTTTTCCACCTTATTAGTTTTAAAAAAAAACCTAAAAAATGTTGTCAGTTCTACCCTTAGATTCCAAGCCACAGTCATCTCTCCTCTGGATTAATCTCATCTCTGGGCTCCTTGTTTCTATTCTTGCCACCTTACTCTGAAGTTCAGTTTCAACACAGCAGTCAGAGAGATCGTGTTGGTACATATGTCAAGTCATGTCACTCTGCTCCAAACTCTACCAGCGGTTCTTCCTATCTCACTTAAAAGACAAAGACCATATCATGGCCTACCAGGACGTATGCAGCCTGGTCTGTCATTACCTCTCCACCTTCATCTCCTAACACACTTGCCTTTGTCCATCATTTCCAACCACACTGAGCGCCTTGTTTTCTCACCTTGGCATTTTATGTTGTAAATTCCCTTGGCCCAGAATGCACTCCTCAAAGATATCCACGTGGAGTATGCCCTCACATCATGTAGGTCTCTGCCCTTATGTCATCCTACCAGAGCTCTTGTCACTGACTATCCAATATAAAATAGTAGCTCCCAGTCTGTAGTAGGTTACACATTCTATATAACTTTTCATCAAGAGGTCGAATTTATTTTCTCTTCCTTTAAATTTGGGTAAGCTGTGTGATCTGATTTGGTCAACAGAATGCATTGGAAGTGATGTGGGACTTTGGAGCCTAGGCTTTAAGAAATTCTTCCAGTTTCCACTCTTATCACCTTAAAATTCTGCTATCATGCGAGGTAGCCCAGGCTATCCTCATTGAGGATGAGAGACTGGCACCAACTATGAGCTACCTAAGTTGAGACCATATTAGATAATCCAGCCCAGCGTTGAACTGCCAAATGACTACAGCCTCATAAATGACACCAGAAGAGACAAGCAAAAGAACCAACTGGTGGAACTCAATCAAATAGCTGAACCACACACTGCGAGCAAATAAAGTGGTTGTTGTTTTAAGCCACTAAGATTTGAGGTAGTTTGTTATATAATAATTGATACACTTCCCAGGAATTTCCCACATGTCCTCTGCCCTCACCCTGATCTGTTGATGTCCATAGCACCTATCACATCTGATATATATGTATTTTTAAATTAATTTTTGCTTACTACAATGTAAGCTTCATGAGGACAGAGATGTTATGTTCACCTCAGTATCCCCAGATCCTAAAACAGTGTATGACACATAGTAAGTGCTCAATAAGTATTTGTTGAAAAATGCCTGCTATAGATTTTGACCTAAGGTACTTAGACTTTTCCTTGTTAATTCATTTGTTTACTTAACAAATATTCATTCAGCATCTACTATGGTGCAGGCACTATGCTAGGTTATTCTATGGACACATTAGGTTTCTAGTTTGCATTTTGGAGCGTGACAACTTCAATGGAAGTTATCCATTGTAGTGCCTCTTTGTCATAAAATACATTAAACCAATAATATGCTACTCTTGAGGGTCATTAAACATCATTTATAAGAATGCTAGTACCATATTGATAGTAATTTTATTTATTTATTTATTTATTTATTTATTTATTAAATTGTGATAAGAACACTTAAAATGAGACCTCTACTCTTAAGAAATTATGCATATACTACTGTATTAACTATAGGCACAAAGTTATATAGCAGATCTCGAGAACTCATTCATTTGCACAACTGAAATTTAATACCCATTGAACAGAAACTCCTGATTTTTTCCTCCTCCTAGTCCCTGCATTCCAAAAGTACAGGCAATAAACCCCAAATAGACAAGTGGACTATATCAAACTGAAAAGCTTCTGCACAGCAAAGAAAACAATATCAGAGTGAAATGGCAACCTATGAGAGAAAATATTTGCAAATCATATGTTTGATAAGGGGTCAACATGCTAAATATGTAAGGAATTCCTACAATTCAATAGCAAAAACAAGCAAACAAAAAAACTGATTAAAACATGAGTGAAGTATGTTTTTTGTTGTTTTTTAAATTGGAAATAGAGTAGAAAGGAGTATGAGAAGAAATAACATTACAGAAGCCAATCTACTGGGCTATAAATATGTATAAATATCTTCACCATGATTAATAATTAAAGGTTAAAATATGCTAGCTGCTATCATTAATTAGTCAATAGGCAAATAATAATAATCACATTAATGAAAATAACAGCTAACAATTACTGAGTGTCTACTCAATGTTAGGTACTGTGGTAGATACTTTAAACAACATTTTTCTTTTTTAATCCTAAAACAAATATCAAGGTAGATATTATCGTTACTTTCTGAGATAGGCAAATTGAGACAAATAGAGCTAGTGCCTCCATCTTGGATTATGAGGACCTTAGAGATACAAGACCCTGGAGATGGAAGTTGCCTGGATATTTCAAACTGTTTAACATCCATGCAAGCTCTCGACTGCTTACCACTGGCTTTATTATCATATGCTTAAAAGAAATAAATGGAGTTAAGAGATTGTGACTTTCCTAAGCCCATTTCGCTGGTAAAGGACTGTGCCAAAAATTGAGACCAAGTCTGCATGACTTCAAAGCAGAGTGCCCTTCCTCCGTTTTCACAGTGAGGGATAGATACCACGAGTGAGCGAGAACAGCCAGAATTAGGAATATAGAGGGAGAGCAATCAGAAAGGGTGACAGAATTTGGGGAATTAAAATCTCACAGAATATAAATTGGGAGGATTTCAAGAATAAGTGATTAGTCACAGGAGTAAAAATAATAAATAATAATGAGACTAATAAGAGAACAAAATGATGTCGCTTGAGAATGGTCATTGTGGGTATGGAGGAGGACATTGAGAACCTTTGAGAGAACAATTTCAGAAAAAGGGTTCAGATGGAAACTAAATTTCTAGATTTGAAAAAGGAACCCTGTTTAGCAATGGAAGGCAAAATGATTGTATGTGAGTCAGTACAGAAAAATAAAATTTTTGTCAGTTATTTTTTGCTTTGAGGTAGGATTAAAACTCCTAACACCATCCAATGCAGACTTAAACAGTCCACGGAGAGAGAGAGATTATACAGGATGCAGCAATAATGAGACAGAATTTCCACAATTTGATTCAGAGTATTGATGAAGGTGTTGATATTAGAAAGATGAAGAGGAAAAAAAATCTGAAACTCCAAGAGGAAAAGCATTATTCCTTTCAATAAAATAGAAGAAAATCCAAAAATAAAGTTTCATTTATATAATTTCAGGCCCTTTTTCCCCAGAAATTTTCCAAAAATTTGTTTAGACCATTAAAAAAAAAAAAAAGGATTTGATATAGGTAGAAAAAAGACAGTTTGGGGGGATATGGAAATAGAATTCTTAATGGAACTAAAGAGGACTGCTACAATATATTTTACTTCAGTTAATTGATAAATTATATATGGTATGTCTAACAAAATCACAAAATACACTTTAGTTCTGTGTACAACTAGATTAAGAAAGATTTCATTGAGTGTAGGTAAAGGTGATCCTAATTTTTTTTTCCTCTCATTTCTTTTTAAAAGACTTTAAAATGCTGTGAACACTGTTAGTTAATCTCAAAATCACAAAATAATTCATTCTTTTTTGGCTATTTTCTCCCTTAAAATAACTATTTGGGGGCTGGTAAGTAATTTTTAGTTTGATATAATTTGCAACTGTTGAGATACACAACCCTGAAAAAAGAGGGATTACTGAAGTAAAATAGAGCAAATTTAAACATGTTACTTTCCACACTAGTCCTCAGATAATCTGGACTCAAGGCCAGTCCTGGGATATGGCTAGATCACTATAAAATTTATAAAACAACAATATGCATTCAAGATTTCACCGATTTAAAATTAACTTGCTCATTTCCCAATTCTAATGATTTTGTTTCACATTCCTTTTGTAGAGGATTACTCCCAAATGTGTAAAATACACATTGAAAAAAGACTGGAAATATATGTGACAAAATAATTAATAGTACTTGTTTCAGTGTATTGAATTATGGGTATTATTTTCTGCTGCCTTATATTTTTTTGTAACTTTGTTTTTTCCAGATGACTACCTCTATAATCAGAAAAAAATTTTCTTTTGAAATTCAGAAAGAAAATTATATGAACTAATATCAAGCTAACAGATGATTATGAGAAGCTTCTTTTATAGTCTTTATTTGTAGGAAATGGATATTTCTTCTGAAGTACGTTTATAACTTGAACCAAAATAGTTCCCTTACCAGAATATTAAAGGAGAAAAAATTAAGGAAAATCTGTATATAGCTGGCAAAATGTATATGTATTTATATGTGATTTAGGAAGATGAGTATTTCGACTACAGATGGATTCTCCAAGTCTTTTATTCTTGGATATCAAAATCATTTTGTAGTATATGAATATTTTCTCTCACACTACAGTAGCATTACGGTTCATTGAATTTAATTAATAATCATTGGATTCATAGGCTAATGTTCATTTTTATTACTTTCCATTATTTACCAAGGAGGTAATCTTACATAACCTTTTGCTAAACTTATATAAATAATCTACCCAGATTTCTAGTGATAAGGCAGACTTGGCAAATTGTTATTTAACCACTAACTTACAATAGTCATCTTTAAGCTTTAACTGTTATTTTGTGGAGGACCCAGTAAAAAGATAATTTATAAGAAAGCATACAGTCAAGACTGCAAGTAAAGGTCAACTGTTTCTCCTAAAAATGTAAACTACATATCTTGGGAAGAGATTATGCGAGTTGTTAATTCTTGCATTGTTTCTAACACCTCTAAGCCAAATCACTATACTGTAATAAACATTACCAAAAATATTTTGGAAAACATTATGAGGTACATTTATGATTCACAACAGTTTTCTATCGGCTAAAACCCTGGCACAAAGGCTTTCAACAGCAGAATCACTGAGTAAGTGTTTTAGGGAGCTATTTGTATTATACAACTTTTTTCCTCCCCATTCCATTCTAAATTACAATTATGCTGTGGCTTGTCTTTAAACTGATCCAGTCAAGCTTTTGGCCCTTGGTCACAGGTTAGCTGTTTACTAAGTTAAAAATTTGAGAATATGACTACAATCTTCATCCAAAATGGAGAACAGTTTTCAACAACTTACTGTTGAGATGTGAAACTGAGACATCAATTAAAGGTTGAAGGCTTAATTCACTCAAAATTCTGACACTTTATTTCTGGGATAAAGGTTGGAATATATGATTTTTATATTATACTTTCAAGAAATAGAAATTTTAATTCTTGAGTTAGTTTTGATGAATCAAAGACTATGATTCATAACGCTACAGAGAAAATGCAAAAATGAGAGATCATTGGGTATTTATATAGTCTAAATGACTATTTGGATGACATGATCCTCTTAGAACTCTAAAAAAGGGAGCCCTGAGTATTAGGAAAAGATTTCTCTGCTCACTTCCTCAGTGTATTATGTGCAGTTTGGGAACCTGGACATTAGTAAAAAGAACATAAAAATGATTGGAGTGCTAGAATAAAGTATTACTATCTATAAACACAGAGAAATGAAATAAAGTGGTCTGTGCATAAAAAACTGGATTCAACTAAAGTATAAACTAAGAAAATCTGTTCACATCAATTAAGTAGTTCATAATCATATATTCATTTAACTAACGCTAATTTTGCACGAGTCCCCATATTACTCATTTGCACCTACTGAGTTCTTTAAAAAGTAATCAATATCCCAGCATTGCAGTTTGTAATGAAAAGGCTCATCCAATAAAAGCCATGCTATAAACTTTCTGTACCTACTTGATGACAGAGATAAAAGTACATGCACCGAATCAAACTTTATAACAACGGCTTCAGTAAATACTAGAAAAAATCTTCCTTTTCAACCATTTTTTTTACTCTTCTAATTAAAATTACACTTTGAATTTGCTTGTGACTAGTTTCAAAAGAGCTTGCCAGCTTTCCTTCCTTTACATAATCTATATAGCATCTATGGGAAAACAAACATCTTCATCCTGCATATAGTTTTGTTGTTTGTTTTCATTTTTGTTTTTTTTTGTCACAGAGATTGCAATGGGAAACTTGGCTTCTGGTTTTAGCTGCATCCCCACCAGAGTGCTGTTATCTGGAGGAAATTCCTAGCTGAACCTGGACTCCATGTCCTCATTTATAAAATGAGACAATTGCATATTCTACCTATCTTACTGGGATATTGTGTTGATAAAACTCCAAGATAATAGATATCCTCACCAATTATTTATTTAGTAGTTATGTGGGCCAAGCATTATTAATAGGAAAATTATTTTTCTAAAAGTTAAAAGTTCTATATAAATGCAATATATTACCATGATGATCACATATATCATTTTATTAACAAGAAAACTATGTCAGAGGAATTAAGGGATGTGAACAAGATTGCTCATCAAGGATTATCTTTCTTGTAATGGCATCATGACATTTCTAGGTTTAAGAGCGAATACCAGTTTTGGAAGACCCCAAATTAAAAGAAAGTAATTATTGGGTTGTCGGAAAAGTCGTGACATATTTTTTCTATGTTTTTCATTGCAAAACTGCGTCATGACTTTTCTGACAACCCAATAATATCCTCCATGAAGAAGAAAAGAGATGATATAAATTGATTTTCACCATTAATATTGTTGCTGTTGTTACTATAAAGATTTTAAGAACTGAAAATAGAGTTCGGATTAGCAGATCTCTTTGGGATCACATAGCCAATAGCTAAATCATATAATGTTTTTAAGTCATGGGTGGCTAGCGAAATATCAAGAGAAAAATTATACATACCAGGGGATGAATCCATGTCATATCCTGACATGAAATGCAAAGGATGTAATTTTTCTATCTTCTGAACACTGCCATTACCAAGAATTTATCAGTGGAAACCTCCCATTTAAAGTATATTCTTTGGAAATTATGAGTGTTTCAAATAAATGCCCTAAGAAGTATGGTAAGAGTAACGACTTTTAAAATTACAAAAATGCAGGGTTTTCTACAAACTTCTAGCTTTGAGCAAAATTGAAGATAGACCTCTTTTGTGGGAGGCCATAAATTACCCACCTCCCACAAAACAAAAAGATGTTAGGTAAGTGAGGGTAAAATAGCTGCTACTTCTGACAATTGCTCACAGAGAGAGCATTTGCCTCAGACTTCAGAACATCTCATATTACCAACCTGGCCAGTCATTTACCAAACTATACCCACTCTTGACAACATGGCAACTTGACCAGAGAGTAGCAATGGGAAAGCAATATTCCTCAATGACAGCACATGCAGAAAGGATACTAAAGAGGCAGGAGTGTCTTTGAGTGAATTATGTAACATGGCTTTAAAAAAAAAAATGTTCAGAGCTTAATGATGCTTAAAGCTTAAATTGATTTTGAAATTCTGATAAAAAAAATTGAAAAGACAGTATGCTTCTATGAATTTATGGATAGGTGAAATAAAGGCTAATTAGGTTCTGATTTAGACATCCTAAAATACTGACTTTCACCCTTTGAAGACTATCAAAGTTTGCTTTAACCTCTTACATTGTAAATTTATATAAGATGTTTCAGTGTCCAGTGTCCTTTTTTTGTGTGCATGGATTTCAAAGATTAAAACATAAACATAGTCACTGCCTTCAATCAAGCATAGTATGGAGACAGATATACAGCTTGTCCATCCTCACCCCCAATTAAGCAAATTTCAAAACCTGTATAATGTAGTTAGAAAATGTCAGGGTGTGGCTAGTTCTCTGGTGACAAAGGGGAAATGCATGAGTCCTCTTCTCAAAAGCTTGGCATTTAAAGAAATATGTGTTGCTGTGTATTTAAATGAATGTGCATTCTATCTTCCTCTCATGCTGTTGCTCCTCTGTCACTACGGCTTCTTAGTACATTAATAGGGCAAGCAGTGGAAATTCATGGTTGAAGGACAGCAGTGAACCCTCCATGGCGTAATTAACATTTTAATGAGCCGTCAAGGCCTTTCGTGGTTTGGATCTCAACCTCGGGCATCCTGAGTGGGTCTCAATCTGTTGAGCTCAGAGAATGAGGTGATTCTGTCTTAGAGAGATTTTAAACAAAAGTAGATCACATGGGCCCGTTTCAGCTTGATACTGCTCTCTCCGTTGTTAGCAGGGTTCACTTATATTTGAATGTGCCGTGTCAGAGTCCGACAAACAGTTTTCAGCTCTGGTTTCCTTTTTAGCACATACAAAAACTGTATCCACGACATTCACATTCTAGGAGTAGCTAATTTTCAGTAACTGACCCACTAATTGCAAGTTCCCCTCATTTGCAAGGTGCAGTGGGCTAACGGCTATTTGGGGACATAACAATTTGCAGGAGAAGTATTGGCTAATGCTTGTAATTTAATTATTTGCAAATAAAACTTTGCCTGATACACCAAAGGCACTAAACTTCTTCATTGGAGACAAGTTTGAAGGTCATTAAAAACCTGTTTGTTTTAAGGTTTCAGAACGTATGTAAAAAAATGTTCTAATGGATAGAAAAACATTTATTCCCAGATAAAATCTTTCAAAAACATTAAAAACCAATGTCCTTATGTTTATTACTAGGCATCATCCCCCCCCCACACACACACACACATAATACTGTATCAGAAACATTCCTTTGGGAAAGTGATAAGTATTTTAAAAATGAGTCTTATGATAGAAAAGCCTTCTCTGTTATAATTAATATAGCAGCACTAATATAAAATCCGCGCTTCTTCTCCCATTTTCATATCTCATTTCTGACTGCTGCAGACCCGTTACTATAATGTACATTACACGTATAGCACAACATATGCTATACTATTATTCTTATTAAGTAAGGCTGCAAAATCTCAGGGAATTTTGACATTTATTACTTGGTGACAAGAAAGCATAGCTCAAGTTATCTCTAAAGATGGGAACATTAATAATCCACACAGATAGTGAAGTAGCTCAACCACTACTTTCAATTTTGCTTACTGATTCAGTCATATAACCAAGGACACTGTGTACATTTACCTATGAGTTACATATTTTTTTTTTTTAAGCAAAGTTGCAGACTCCAGTTGTGTTCATTGTGTCCTTCAGTCTTCCTGGTTTTTTTTTTTTCTTAACTATAGTCAAGGATATATATAGTTTTTAAGTTCAAGTATAGAAATGTCTGCCATGTTGAGTTGATTGATTTTATAAAGAACAGTTGTCACATGGTATCTTCCACTGAAATAAATTTCATCTGGAGAAGAGGACACCCAAGCTCTCTGAAGAAAATCAAACATCGACATAATGTTCCATGATACAAACAAGCTATTTTGATAGCAAGCTATCTAGGATACATAGAAAACCCCAGGGAATCAGACATTTTTCTATTGAGAATACATTTGGGGAGACTGGCATGAAGATTGTTTATTCGCAGAGAGGCACAGGTACTTTTGCAAAATTTCCAACTTTGTAATTTTAAGACAAAGAAACAAAAGACCTGTGTTCAAATTTCTCTAATTCAGGCCATTAAACGTATCTTCCATGTCCTGTGGCCATTCCCAGGGACAGAGTTCTAAACCAGCCCTGAGAAATATAATAGCCACAGGTAGTTTTATATTACTAAGGTGGCTCCTGGACTTTTAACATGTGAGTCAAATGCTGATAGAAATTCATGGCACCTCCCAGTGAGAGTGATGGCATTCCATCAACTAAGTGCAGCTTTGGGAAAAAAATTTAAGAACTCAGTAGATACACAAAAAATCCATTGTGGGTGACCTCATAAATTCTCTCTGGCTCCAACTTTGCCTAGTAAGCACCACTTCCCTCCCTCCCTGAGCTATTGTCACCCTCTTAGGCTACTTTTGCTACCAGGCCTGGGGAACCCAGCCTCCTATGATGGCAACAGATTCCCTATGGAAAGCCAGACACAATACAATAGGAAGAAGAGGAAGAACTGCTCTTGGGGTCCCCTGTCTAGATCACAGTAGGTCCATGTAATTTTATTAGGTTCTAGTATAGAGGACCTTATGGGAATTTATTTATTCATATCCGTAGGTTTTCTAGAAATTAGGTTCTTTCATATCTTACATGACAAAGACTATTTATTGTTCACTGTTACCCACCCAGTTTCTCTTTTCCGCCCTCTTCCCAGAGGATCAAAGTCCAGACTGAGGTGATTCCTGTTTATACAGGAGTATCTGCTGCACATGGACAGAAACTGCCCAGGGCTGCCATTTGCATAGAATCCTGAAATGAATGGGGCTTGAAAGATAGAAAAATGCTACTAATGGATTCTAAAATTAAACTGTTATTTAAAATATGAGTAGCTCTTTTTGGTACCAGACTCAGTCCTGACATTAATGGCTTCAAATATTTAATTATAAGTACTTGCGGACCACTTTTGAAAGGAGTATTCATATTAATACAACAATGACTGCTTTGTTTTGTAATGTAAGGCTTGAAAGACCTTGATCTTTTTTCAGATGGAGATAAGGCTTTTACCTGTCCACTCAAATGTATTAATGTTAAGTACAAAAAAAGAAGTATCTCGAGACTATCTCCTGGATATCAGAGGGCCTTGCATCCCTATTTAAGAACAGTTTCTGGGAGCCAAATTCCCCATCACTTGTATCAAACTCCCATTTAAAACAACAACAACAAACAAACAAACAAAACCTAAATAGCTATCTAACTCTAAAGGGATAAGAGGGAGGGGAAGACTATAGCCACATCATTCTTAATTCTACAAGATTTTACTCTTAGAAATACCTTAGGAAGGACTCAAGGACAGAGAACTGTGCCTGACAGCCAAGAAGGCTATGAAGACAAGCACATCAGGGTTTTTAATCCTCCTGGCAGCACAAAGGAGAGAACATGTTAACACCAATGCATCCATCTCCCACTGCATCTTTCAGCCAAACTGAAGGCCCTGCAGAACCCGAGCTGAGAAGCGCTGCGGCCCGTGGGACAGTGGGCGACACTGCTTCCTTTCCTTTGCAGCCAGGCCACCTTGAACAGAGCACTGCATCCCTGCTGTATCACGAGGTCTTCCTTACCTGCCATGCTACTGAACTGGAGATAATTTATGACTACGACACTCAGGGAGAAGGGACAGAAAAAGCAGATGCTCAAGGCCAGGTTTTGCAAGTTTCATTTTTTGTGCTGCCTACTGCTTCCTAAAAGTCTTTGCACCCCCATCCACATTTTAATTGCAATCATTGTGCAGATGTGTCTCAGAGACCTGAGGGAAGAAGGCCAGCCATTATCTCAGACCTCACCTTAAATACAGTGCTGATAAGTCACCCTCCCATCTTAGTGACAGCTGCCAGGCCTCTGGCTGGGCTGCCAGAGGGCTTTTCTGTGCTAAGGAAGGGGGGGGGGGGCACACTGCTGCTGTCTCCAGAGGGGTCTTTAGTGGGAACTCTCCTGGATGAGGCATCTGCACGCCCCTCTCAGGACTCAGAGAAGCCGAAGGTTCCCTGTTCTCAGTCATTCAGCTGGACTGGATCCAGAGACGCTGCAAAGAGCTGTGGTGATTAATATACATACTCCCATTGTTTGGGGACCAAGAACCATGTCCCTCGAGTGTCTTTTTCCTTTTTCCTCTATAAGGCCCTGTATGGTTTCAGGATAAGATGGGCTGCAGGTGGAAGTGAGGAGGGCAGCTCTGTGGCTGCCTCATCAACAAACCCAAAGGCCTATAGTTCCTCTGTTGATTGACAGCTGATCACATCCTGATGAAGATGACTGTTTAAACATCAAAACCACTGGGATCCCCTGTCCCCGAAATCTGATCACCATCTCTCCACCACCAATGGGTGGACTCTTTGTAGTTATTCTGTTCAAGCAGATTCTGCCTCGGGGCTCCATGGGACCTTTCTATGGTTCATGAGGCTATTTTTCTGTTTCTGCAGAACTGACACCCATTTTGTGGCTTCATTTTATGCTCTTGGAATGGCCTGGCTCAGGGGACTCTATACCCCACTGTTTTCTCTTCTGGTTTCTCAGGTGACTCTGTGCTTGTGTCCGGAAGTCCTAGTCTCACTCACATGCATTGCAGGGAGTGTTGGCTCAGCCTTACTTGTATCATTGTTCTCACTTTGTTTGGGTGGTGGCTTCAGGAGCACCCACTGATGAAACCCCAACAAGGCCCTGTAGATAACTCTTCCCTTAACAAGGCATTAAAAACCCTTCAAAGTACTGAGCTTCTTCTCCATGGGAACCTAGATCTTGAATCAGTCTTAAGCAAATTTTCTCACTAATTCTGGGTATTCAAATGCCAATAACCTTAAGCAGTAGCCTTTGGAGAAGGAAAGAAGTTCTGTTTAGACCCAATAGGGCCTCTCAATCAAGCAAACTCTTTAACCTAGGGACTTCCATCCACCCATACACTATAATAAATTAAGTGTAAACTACTGGGTTGTCGGAAAAGTCATGATGTATTTTTCTATGTTTTTCATTGCAAAAATACGTCATGACTTTTCTGACAACCCAATATTATCAGGTATTTATTAGACTTTTGGGGAGGTGAATGAGATACTCTGTTGCAGAAACCATTATAATATTGAAAATAAGGTCAGTGTTTAGAAGCAGCCTAAAAATATGTTGGGTAGAATACATATTTATTTCGATTACATTCTCCTGTATCAGAAGATTTTGAAAATAATCATTGCATTCTATTGTAGAAAGTAGTCAAGGTAGATAAATCAGCTCAGGAGGTACGAATTCATTTAAAAAATCTAGGTCAACTGTGGAAAAGAATGAAAGGGTTAGGAATATTCAGCCTGAGGATTATCAAGACCCAAAAAATTTATTTCATTATGTGAAAGACAGCCACGCACAGTTCTCTCCCTATAACAAGAAATTAGACAAATTTTGTTTTAACTGTAGGAGGAGGCCTTTAAATCAGCAGTAAAAGTATTATGAGAGAATGGACAAGGCCACTATTAATATGCTCTGGAATGTTTTTGCCCAAAATTCTTTAAAATGTCTCTAATGAGAATTGAAGGGATAGGCTACATTACGGCTACATTACGTCTCTTCATTATTTAAGCAAAATAATCTCAATTTTAGTTACTATTTTCCTGAAAAGAAAACACCTAACTTTTGAAAGCAATAGATATCTCATAAGATGAAAAGGTTGAATGAAATATATTTGTGTGTGTGTGTGTGTGTGTGTGTGTGTGTGTGTGTGTGTGTATTCATTCTGTCACCCTTCTTTTGAAGTTAGGACAAAGAAAAAAAGGAAATGGAAGAATTATAACTTGCATATTCTTTTTTAACATTTTGAAATAATTTTAGACATGAAAAAGTTGCAAACATAGTACACAGAATTCCTGTGTATCCTCCACCCAGCTTTCCCTAATATGTTAATTTGATATAACCATAGTACGATTAATCAAAATCATGCAATTAACATTAGCACTATTAGGAAAAAGAACAAGGCCTACAGTGGAGTAGCTCCCTGGCAGGACCACAAAGGGAGACTAAACTGCATTTTCAGCCCCTCCCAGGACAGGGACCTTAAGCCAATCGGTCTGGGGTTTCCTGATCCACACTAGTGAGTTCCTCTATCTGATGAGACCCTGGCCTTACCCCGCAGAAGGGTTTCTGTGCCTGAAACAATCCTGTATTTTCTTTTGCTAATAACTTTCTTGTCCTACCCAGTTTCCAGGTATAAAAACCTTCCATTTTGTACAACTTCTTGGAGCACCCCTTTATTTACTAGATAGGATGCTGCCGGATTCCTGAATCCTTCAGCAAAGCCAATTAGATCTTTAAAATTTACTTGGTTGTATTTTTGTTATTTAACAGCACCTGCTATTATCTATAAACCTTATTGGAAATTCACCAATTTAACTACTCAAATCCCTTTTGTGGTCCAGCATCCACTCCAGGATCCTGCACTGCATTCATTGTCACATCTACCTCCTCAGTCTCCAACCTGGGACAGTCCTCATTCTTTATCCTTCATAATCTTGACAATTGTGAAGATTTATTTATTTTGTAGAATGTCCCTCCATGGAGATGTGTGTGCATTTTCTTAAGAGTAGTTTGAGGGTATGCATTTTTGACAGGCATATCACAGAAGTGATGGTTTGCCTTTCTTGGGACATCTTATCAGAAAGTCCATGATATGCATAAGCCTTATTTCCAAGTGATGTTAACTGATCACTTGGTTAAGGCTGCTTCTACCATTTCCCCCACTTTTCCCACTTGTAATTAAGAAGTATCTTTTAGGGAAATATATTTTCTTTTGAGGATATGTGCTCTTTTAAAAATTAAGACATGATGATTCTGGGAACCTCTCTAGGGATAGGAAGCGTCTTTTCCCCTTCTTAACACCCAGCATACTTCAAGGCATCTCTCTACTGCTCCACTGGACAGTGCTCATCTTAACTTTAAACCTTAGCAGATTTTGGAAGTCTGTACAGCTAATGTCACCACACTGGCTGTTATTTCAGTTACCTTTTAGGTTAATCTTTCCCAGAATTTCCACCCACAAATATAATATAGCCCTTGTAAAATAATGCCTGGCCCAGCTATATAAAGACAGTCTCTTTTGCCTAGCATAAAAATAAAATGGGTCTAAATCAGCAGACACAGAGGATGCTTTAGCTCAGTACCTAGTCAGGCAGTACTGACTGCAGCATTCAAAGCTGCTGAGAACCTGTTCCAGGTGCCCCGTGGGCTCACTTATGATGCAGCTGATGCCTCAGGGCAATACCAACCCCAAATGACAACTGGAATAAAACGGCAATTACAGGTATTCCAATCCATTATGCACATTCATGTGTCTGTGTCTTTGATAACACGATTCTTCCCTCTTCTCCCCGCTGCATGGGATGTCCTTTCCCGAGCCCAGGTCAAACCTCAGGGCTGCAGGGCTCTTTCTGTCCTGACAGCATTTTTTATACTTTGTTTACAGTAAATAGCTTATTGTACAATGGTTGGTTATGGAAGTATTTTTCACCCCTACTCAACAATTTTCAGGCCCTCAATATCAAGACTATATTTATTATATTATATTATATTATATTATATTATATTATATTATATTATTATATTATATTATATTCTCGGGACCACAATATATAGTTTTGAACATATTGGGTGGTAAATATTGGGCAAATGAACTACAAGAAATTTCAAAAACATGACAACAGTAAATGCTGTCTCATATTCTCTCTATTGATCTAGTTATTGATCCATCTATCTATCTAGTCTAGCTTTACCCTTTTGGTTGTAGGAAGATTTAAGGTGACATTTAAATATATACAATGAAAGATAAAAATAACATTAACATTATCTTATTTAAAAACATAAAAATAAACAGAAATAGCTATGAAAGAGTAGGAGTGGAAGAAAGAAGCCAGGAGTGTATCAAGCAGCATACATGCTATAATGTTCTATACTTTTGCTAGAAATGGGGGTCTAAATTAAGTCTTATGATAAATATAAAAAAAATAGTTAAAAAAATGTCACAAAGCCTAAGGGACCATACTGGGTAGCCAAAAAATGTTCTGTGTGACGATTTCTTAACTCAAAAGCCAATATATGGCAAACATTAATTTCTAAAAATGAAACTAAGCAATAATGCTGAATCACGCAAAAGTGTTTAGTTATTGAAGTTAAAGTTTGTTGAAGCAATGCACACACCTATGATTTTGTAACTAAGCTCCCTGGGAACCAGGGCACAGGTATGCTACCCACAAGGTAAATGAAATACAAGAGTTAAGAGCAAATTGATTCTCCTGTTTGTTGGATTTTTCTCCTTCCCAGAATTAATGTGTAGAGAAGAAAATTATGTCCATGCAAAAGCTTTTTTGAGGGGGAATGGGAGAGTGAGCTATGAACAAACAGCTGAGTTTCTTCATGTGAATGCACTTTAATTTTGTACTAAGTATCTGCATTCATCAAAAAATAAAGTGACTTCTCTGTGAAATGAATACCTTCTCTATAGCTTGTACCTAATCAGGCATCTCATTAGATTAGTGGGTTACACTGAAACATTGTTTGATCATATTACAAAAATACTTTTGTCAAGTTATGTATCAGTTTTGTAATTTTTCCTCTACCTCCTTTATAAATTTAAAACTAAAATAAAGTCTGGTACCTCCCACCACCTATTTACTGCTGCAAAGAGGTATCACAGGCCCACAGATCAATGAGAGATTTCTAAAATCAGTTAAGATGAAAAACTGGTTCACACTGACTGGTAAAGGTTACATGCAAAAACCCTTAATCAAACACTACCTATTCTTCTTTTCTAACACCTTAAGTTTTCTTATCAAACCAGGAGTTTCATTGTCTGAAATGGGATTTGAAATAGAAAGAACTAGCCAATTAAATATTTCAAATATTCTGCCTAACAAATCTGGGAAGAAACAGTACAGTCAAGGAGTGCCATTTTATGAATGTTCATTAGCCTGGAAGAATAAAAGAAAAGGGCAAATGTCAGTTTCTACTAGGGAGTCTCCTTTTCTTCCTTTTTAAAATAAAAGCTTTATAGAAAAAAATACAATGGATAATCACCTTTAGCCTTAAATTCCTTTTGAAAATGTTGTAAATTGGCTGTCTTGTTAGGTCATTATGTGAAAAATTCAGTGCTCCACGTAGAATGGGAACTCAAAACAGTGTGACTGAATTACTCTTAAGTAGAAAGTCTTTTGCTTCTCCCATTTTGGGCTGAATGAACGCATGTGCCCACTTTAATTTTTCAGATGTATCTGCGTGTGATTTATGTTTTACCAATTCAGCAAAGGTAATTAATTAGAGGGTAATATTGGAAAAGGCCATCATCAAGCACATTTCACAGGCAAATAAGCAACAAGCAGAGTGAGCTTTGATGCTTTTTCAAATGCTTTGTTGTTCTAAGTGTGGTTACTGCAACCTTATCTGATTTCCTGCAAATTCACCTATGTCAATACTGGAAATTAATTGTAATCCTACATCAGAACTTATAGAGGCCAGAAAACATTAAACTTCTTTTACATTTAATAAAAATAATTATATTAAATAGAAAAGTAAATTCTTGAGTTTCTCTCTCCTCTTGACACATTTCTCTGGATTATGCAATTTCTAAACATTTATCTTATCAAAAAATGATGGAGTATGTAAAATACATGTTGCCTAGTTGTAACGCATACAGAATTTGTCATAAAAGATTAAATAGTCGAGGGCAATATCATTTGGTGGTTAAGAGGATAGTTTTTTCAGCTATCTACTTAGGTATTCAGTAAGTACTGCTGCGGGCCCAGTTGTAGGTCCTGGAGATACCGCAGTGAACAAAAGCAACATCCCTGCCCATACATTCAAGTGGGAAGACGATGATAATATAACCAATAAATAGCTAATATAATATAAATCAGAGCAAGGTAAGGGCATATTCAATGACAGAGAGGGTCCAGGGCTTCCACTTGGGCAAGCTGGTCTCTTTAAGTTCAGTTTTTACATCTTTTATGATACTGCCGACCTCACAGAGCTGTTCCAACAGGTTAATACAATGCAGGTAAAATACTAATGCAGTGCCTGGCACTTAGATGCACTGAAAACAATATTAAGGATTTACAGGATTAGGCTTGGCAGAAACCTAGATAATACTCTCTCACATTAAATTCAGGGCTAGTGTGATACCCTGCTGTGTCAGGATCTAGGTTCCTTCTCCTTTATTGTTCTAGCGTGCATGGTCTCCAGTTAAAGCACCAGTATGTCTGATCCTGCTCCAGTCAGACCAGCTCCACTACAGCCAGCACGAAAGAAAGAAATGCAAAGAGAACTTTGTCCCTTTCATTAAGGATACTTCCTGCAAGTCACATATATCACTTCTGCTTGTGTTCCACTGACTAGCCCTCGTTCAGATTTAGGTGAAAGGGAGGCTGGGACGTGTTAGATTTGTTTATTTTTAAACCATTGAGCTATATTCCGGCTAAAAATAAATGCAGTTCTTTTATTATTAAAAGAAGGGGAGGATGAGAATAATGGTGGCGGTCTCAGACACATGGGGCCAGCATTATTGAGATTTATATTACTTAAGAAACCAAACAAGAAGAGGCTTGCTCCAGAGCAGCTTTGAAATTCCCCTAACATCATAGAGGAAATATGCTGCAACAATGATGACCCCAGATGACCTGATTTAAATACAGTTTTCCTGTATCTAGTGGACATTAGCTGACTGAGTCGGTATTTTGCTAGTAAGAGTGCTAGGCAACCTTTCATTCCACCTACAAAATATTATTTTAATGAGGCTTATTTCTGTTTGGGTTTGCTATGTTAAAAAGTTGACAAACTAGTCTTTTCTTGAGATGATATTTTCAATGCAGGACACAAATGACTATATAATATGGAAAGGATTTTTTAATCTAATAGAAAATGAATCCAGGTTTCCTATAGTACTAGGTTTTGCTGAATGTTAGATTAAACATGTTAGTAAGCACACTATGATTTTTAGAAATTAAAAATTCTGTAAATTAAAACCTACTATCTACTTTTAGGTATCCTTAACTTTACCAATTAGTACTGGAGTTATAAAAGAAATTGGCAATAATCTACAGCAATCCCATAATTTTACAGTCCGGAAACTAGGGGTAGGGGAGGTTAAAGGACCAGCTCAAGGAAAAACAGCTAATGGTGGCAACTGGAAGACGAGTCTTCTGATTACTAGATGAGTTGCTTTGTAAAAAAAAAACAAAAGGTATAAACTAGAAAAAAAAGCAGCCAAGGAGATGAGTTTTATGAACTCAGTTCTTCCACCATCTTTAGAAAGCTGAATTCAAGAGCAAAGAACACATGAGATACCCCATTACTATATTGGTACATGTATGCCTCAAAGTTGTACAAATGGTTTGTTCAGGTCTTTAAATAGTTTGAACTTTTAAAAAAATAAGAATTTAATCATTTCTTAATTACAGGAAAAAGAAATATGATTTAAGTGTCAACTAAAAAACAATGTCCAATAAAAACACTTTTGCCATATGGAGAAGAGAAAATTATTTTGAAGGCTCTGGATTTTTATATTTCATATAGAATATTTCAGCTTGAAAACCATGCCAAGTCTCAGAGAGGTTTTCAAAGTTTAAGTTAATGTGTCCAGAAAAAAGTAAGTGCTTACTCTTAGTGTATCACTTGTCAGCCAGCTGGTTGGTCAATTATATTTATTGAAAACTGAATGTGTTCAAGGCACAGCATTGAGAAAGAAAAAAAATAAATGAGAATCCAGAAATAAACCAATATATATATATATATATATATATATATATATATATATATACACACACACACACACACATATATACACACACACATATATATATATATATATGGGCAAATAATTTTCAATAAAGGAGTCAAAAACATACAATGAAAAAAAAAGAAAGCCTCTTCAATAACAGGTGCTGAGAAAATTGGAAAGCTACACACAAAACAATGAAACGAGACTGCTATCCTTCACCATACATCAAAATTAACTCAAAATGTACCAAAGACCTAAATATATAAGAGCTGAAACAATAAATTTCATAGGAGAAAGAATATGTACTAAATTTATGGACCATGGATTTAGAGAGGATTTTATGAATTTGACTTCAAAGACAAAGGAAGTAAAAACAAAAATAAATGAATGGGACTATAAAAACTAAAAAGCCCTGCACAGCGAAAGAAACCATCAACAAAACAAAGAGGCAACCAACCAAATGGGAGAAGACATTTTCCAACAACACTGCTGATAAGGGGCTAATATCCAAAATATATAAAGAACTCATACAACTCAACAATAAAAAAAAAGGAAGAAAAAGAAAAAAAAATCCAATGAAAACATGGGCAGAGGACCTGAGCAGACACTTCTCCCAAAAAGATATACAAACAGTATATGAATCGATGCTCAACTTCACTAGCTCTTAGGGAAATGCAAATCAAAACCACAATGAGCTACCACCTCACACCTGTTAGATTGGCTATATTCAACAAGACAAATAACTGTTGGAGAGGTTGTGGGGGAAAAGGAGCCCTCATACACTGCTGGAATGTAACTTGGTACAGCCACTATGGAAAACAGTATGGAGGTTCCTCAAAAAATTAAGAATGAAATTACCATATGATGCAGCAATCCCTCTTCTGGGTATCTACCCAAAATATCTGAAATCATTTATCTGTAAAGATACATGTACCCTTATGTTCATTACAGCATTATTCCCAGTGGCCAAGACATGGAAACAACCGAAGTGTCCTTCGTAGGTGATTGGATGTGGTTCATATATACAATGAAATATTACTCAGCCATAAGAAAAGGTGAAATACTGCCATTTGCAACAACATGGATGGATCTTGAGTTTATCACACTAAGCAAAATAAGTCAGATGGAAAAAGTTGAGAACCATATGATTTCACTCATGTGGAATATAAAACTGAAAGCAACAAATGAACAAGACAAACAAACAAAAACTTAGACACAGACAACAGTTTACTGGTTACCAGAGGGAAAGGGGGGAGGGAGGTGGAAGAAGGTAAAGGGGGTCAAATATATGGTGATGGAAGGAGATTTGAATCTGGGAGGTGAACACACAATATATAGATGATGTACTATAGAATTATACACTTGAAACCTGTATAATTTTATTAACCAATGCCATCCCAATAAATTTAATAATAAAAAAATAAATGATAGCTTTGTTTCTCTTATCAGGACAGCTAATTAACTTAAGGACAACTGAGAAAATTCTCACATGAAAAAACTGGAGGTGAAATTAGTACAAAACTAATGGCAACCCTCTTGGTCTCTGTACATGACAACAGAAGGGTCACTGGAATTACAGACAAAATTTTGGTGGTGAATTGAAGAAATTCAGCCATGAGATTGCAAATGATCAATCACATTAAACATGATTTCCAGATCTTCAGAATGGCATATGATGCTCAGCGTGTGTGAGTTTTGCATGACAATACTTATGTGTTTGTGAGGTTGAAAGAAAGATGTAATAAGAGATGAGGGTATGTCGGTGCTGCAGAGAATAATAATGTGTGAGGCAGGAAGTAGAAAGTGTTGTGGCTGAAGAAATTGCCAGGGGCTAGTAATTGAAGCAACATTTCCAAGACTGGCTTTTAGTTTATAGACAATGGGACAACGTTGAGAGATTTTAAAGGAGAATAATAACATGACTTCTCCCAACTCCAATAATTCCTACTGTAATCTTAGTATACTTAATTCTATGGGTAATAGAAAGGGAAGGGCAAAGAGAGAAAATTAGATAGATGGAATTAAGGAAGTAAGGGTATAAGAAAGGACTTTGTCATTTTTTGACCCCAAAGCCAAGGTCTACGTCTCCACTCAATCGTGACAAGGCCTCTTTTGCATATGAATGATATATAATAAAGTGTAGTTGCTTAAAACCTACTCCATGGTAATAATAATAAAACTATAGCCATGGCATCTGATGTACCACACTATGCCCTTGTACTTTCCAGGATTAAGGTGTGGTTTGAAACTGTTTTCACAACCTCTTTGCATAATGCTGTGCTAATTTCACAAGAGGGTTTTTATTAAATATCTGTATGCTTAACTGAGCTCCTCTCAGGCCCCAGTGCTCTATCCTTAAGTGGTTGCGATCAATATGTTACGTTACCATGATTACTATCTGTCATGGTGTTAATTTTCAAGTAATATTTGCTGTTATGATTATGCACTAGCAGCTGGAAAGACTAATTTATTACTTGGCTATTATTGTTGAAGGTCATATAACTCCAGCGTCCTGTGAAAAGCATTTGATCACATTCTGCACGCTCTGCCAGAGGCAGGCTTTCTTCTGGCAACTCCTCATGGCTTCTGTGGAATTTATCGCTTTTTCAACCAGCAAAGTTGAAGCAAGTAGCTACTTATTTCTAGTGGCTGCCAATAAAGTATCTGATTTCCCAAATGCCCTCTGTTTTCATACCCAGCTTTTCTTAAGTCAGTAGTTATAAGAAATGGTGTTTATAGAAATGCAGCTATCTACACACTCAACCTTCATATAACCATTAGAAACTGACAAGTTCTAAATATTACTTGAAATCCCAACTAGGAAACTTCACTGTATAATTTCAGGTATATAGAAGAGTACTTTCAATTCTATTTGCAAAAAAGTTTATTAATATCGCAAGCACAAATTGTAGCTGATAGGATAATTTTGAGACAAGCAGAGGAAGCGTCTATCTATTTATTTAGGTAAATAAATGGAGTGGAATACATGGATTGGAATGTTATAGAGCTAAGATAAGTGGGTTAATGCAACTGGTCAAGTGTCCACGCCCTACACACAAGAGAATCTGGATCCATTGTAGTATATAGAAAAAGAATAGAGGTTTTTGGAATCTGTCAGAGATATCATAAAAAAAAACAAAAAACTTCTCAGTTAAACATTAGTTTAATTTCAAAATTATTTTTAATATTGAAAAGCAGAATGGGAACCTAAAACGTCAATTTCATGAGACAACTTGCCTATCTATGCTAGAATATCTATAACTAACACACAGCTTCACTAGATTAAATATTTATGAATGAACAGAAGCAATATATCTTCAAGCCAAGCCCAAGTTTAACTTCTGATACATAGGACACTTGTGAAGAACTGCAAATCACCCTGGCAGACCACGTTGTCATTTAGAAATCATACCCATTGTCACACATTGAACAGCTCAGAACACAAAGAGCTACAGTATATATAGCAGAGCACAACTTTTTACCTGGATAACATTTTTGAGCAGTGAGGGTGATGTCATATTCCTGGACACCTTATTCATGTAATTTTAAATCACAAGGGTAGACAATAGGTGATATATTGGCATTTGATGAAATGACAGGTTAGATCAGAGAGTGGTGGGGATATTCTGAAGGTGGCTGAAACTGTCTGTTCAGGGAAAGGGTAGGGTCCAAATGGTAAGTCTGATATATGAGAAGTCTCATGGAAGGAGAGACATAGTGAAGGATGGACCGAATGTCAACGGGACCTGTGTAGCTGTAATTCTGGAATAGGCAGCGAGTGGTAATACTGACAATGACAAAGTTAACGACACAGGCATATAAGGAACATAAGGGTCTTTATTTCTGATGTTTTAAATCAGTAAGGGACAAATGTACAGAAGAGAATAAAACCAAAAAAAATGAACTCTAGAACACGATGATCCTTTCCAGGAAACAAAAAACTGGAGGAGTTGAAAACAAGAAGAAGGGTCAGAAGGGAAATAATGAGGCAAAATATACACATAAAAAAAGGCGGGTGGAAAAAAACCGGGTAGAGAATTCCAAGCTCAAGTCGGAACTCGATAGTGCCAAATGTCCCAAAGAGAGGCCCAGAAGGAAACAGCCGACACAAGGTCCTGGGAACTGGAAACTCTAAGGAGCCCAAGGAGGAAGTTGGATCCAGGGTAGGGGAGTGAGGAGGCAGAACATATAGACCATGCAGTGAAGGTTCTTCAGGAAAGCCCTTCAAAAGTTGGGGTGTTAGCTCAAGGGGAAGCAGGGAAATATTTTGAGAACAGGGAGAAATAACATTATTTGTTGTTGTCTGTTTCTTCAGAAGAAAAGAATCTGGATGGAAGCGTCTGAAGAAAGAGAGAAAGTTGATCATCATTTATGGGGCAAAGTCCTACAAGGAAAGGCAGAATGGAATAAGAGTAGTGATTTCTATGTCAAAGCTATGAAGTCATAGGCTCTATGAAGCATTTTTGTCACCTTATGTCACTTAAATGACTATATTTTTTGCATTTTTTTAAAAAACAAATCGATAACCTTAGAAAAATGTGCTCTAACTGCTTTTGAAACTGCATAGATAATGGGTTCTATCTTTGGCTTAGAAAAACTTCTCTTCCATTTCTGACTGTTTTTAAAATCCCACTTTGGGGATCCAGGAGTTGACTCCTTTTAGTTTTCCAAAAGCTACCTGCTTGCAGATTTCTGTTGCATGGAGGTGGTGTGTCACTTGTTAAAGCCATTTGAGCCTCCAAGGAAATTCAGGAAAGGAGCCTCGCAGAGGCCCTCAGAGATCTCACAGCTGCTTTCCTCAGGTCATAACTTCCACTTGCTTTTCCACAGATGCTTAGATTTCATTTCTGAACAGAAACAGTCTATCTTTGCTCACAACCTTCAATTGAATAAAAATTGCATATAGACAATACCTCACAGGAGGCTCAGACTTGGACACATAACGTTTTATCTCAGGTTTATGTTCTCAGGCCTCTGCTCCTTTCTAATACACACGCATCTCTCTTTAGTAATTTGATCTGTCAATGTGCGTTTAATTTCATTTGTATACTCATGACAACAGATTGATGTGATAAAATTAGCCTTAATGTTCTCTCTGCCACATCTGTGCTATATGCTTGCCAAAGTAATGTCAAGGATAGGGTAGCTAGAGATTTTCTTCAAGTTATCACTACCAAAATAGACGTTTTCTGAAATGCAGGCACCAACCTTACCCTCTATTTTCTCACTCTGTGTCTTTAAACTTCATTTTGTAAACGAACACTTTGAACCTAAGAATACCAGACCCAATAGTTTTCTATTTTTGAATTAAAAATTCATTTCTACTTTTTTAAAAAAGGAAGCTCCAACAATCTCAATAGAGAAACAACACTTCTACTTTAGAAAGCAAATGCCAGAACTATGTGCCTTTTCATCTTAAGAAACTCTTTGATCAACAGTTAATAATAAAAAAAATAAAAAAAACCCCTAACATTTAAATAGGGCTATAAAGGTTTCAAAGGACATTTATATACATGATCACATTTAATTCAGATAAAAACCTTACAGGAGAGATATGATTATCATCCTCATTTTTTGGCAAAGACCATGAAGAATAGACAGCTCAAATAACCTCCACAAGATCATATGTAAAGCAGGTAGCTGGGCTCAGAGCAGAGGCCAGGTCCTTTGGGTTCAGTCCTCAAGATCCTTCTGTAATTCCCTATCACCTCCAAGCCACGTGCACTGTTCCCGAGAATGTTCATGACTTCTATCACAGCAATGCTTGGTCCCCAGCCACTGAAAGTGAGAAGAGGATGTACCTTTCTTCTCTTAGAAAGAGGTTAATCCAAACTTAGTTTCAGAAACTTGCATGAGCAATCTTGGTAAGGCTGAATGTCTGCCTGGTTATAATAAAAAGATGTCTTGAATAATTATCACATACTGGAAACTCTATTAAGTGCTTAAAGTAAATTACCTCATTTAATCCTCACAACAATATTATTATTATCCCCATTTTACCAATTCGGAAATTGCGGCAATGAGAATTTAACTTGCCCAAGATCATCCGGCTGGCTTCAAAAAACAGTCTGACTCCAGAGTCTGAGTGGTTAACCTCTGCACATATCCCCTTTCAGCTAAAATACTTGTCTGTATGTAAAATAATTGGTCTGTTGAGACAGCATTTCCTCCAGAAAAGTAATGTAGCACCTAAGGAAATGTTGGCAGAGATGTGCTGAAGGATGAAAAAGAAAAGGGAGGGACAGAGAGCTTCCAGAGTGAGTAAGTCTATCCACTCTCGAGATATTTATTGCCATGCCCACAGCTGCTGGGAAATGCATCATGTGTGGGCACATCATGCTTTGGCAGGACTGGGTAATGGATCTGAACTTAGTCGCCTACGCAGTAGCTCCATGGTTCTCATCCTTTGCTCCAATGAGCCCAGACCTTGAGCTAGATTCATATTAAATGATTAGTTTTGTTTGTTTTTTAATTTTCATAAATGGTGTGGTTAGTGCATATAAAATGATATTATAGCAATTAATCAGTTAGCTGCTCCTTAGTCAATGTACTTAGATCATACCACATTTGGGCATCAGTGACACACTTGTTCATTTATTCATTCACTCATTCATTCATTCGTTTGTGCAAAGTACAATCAAAATAAAATCCAAATGCCTTCCAGATGACTATAAAACCCTATGTGACTTGGTCTCTGTAATCACTCCAGACTTGTCTCTTAAAACTTTTTCCTGTGCTCCCTTATTTGTTTTTTTCTGTTCAACATGCCACATTTATTCCTGCCTCAGAGGCTCTGTGGTTGCTGTGACCTTTGCCAGAATGACTTTACCTCCCCAGTCCTCCAATACTCACCTCATTCAGGCATCTGCTCAAAAGTCATGTCTTCCCACAGTCCTTCCCCATCATCTCATCTCAAACATCATTCCAGCATCCCACTCTCTATCCCTTCACACTGCCTTTCCTTTATACCACTTATTCTAACTGATGACATTCTGTGTGTGTGTGTGTGTGTGCGTGTGTGTGCGCATGCGTGTGTGTATGTGTGTGTGTGTGTGGTGTGTGTACATGCATGTACATCCATTCCCATTTTTCTACACTAGAATATATACTTGGCTTGTTGCAGGTGTTTGAGTGCCTAGTTTCTTCCAGGCACTACTCTAGATTCTGGGGTACAGTTATGAACAAGTCTGACAAAGACCTGCTCTCAAAGAGCTTATATTCTGGTGGGGAAGACTGATTAAAAAATATTATGTCAAGTAGTCATGAATTGATAAACTGAATACCTACAGTACGTACCACTGTTAAGAGGTTCAGAAACACAGAAATAGAAAATATTGCCCTACTTGACAAGCTTACAATTATTCACAGAAATAAAGAATCAAATGGTGTGAAAAGACAAAGCAATGATTAAGTAGGAGTAAGGGTGCTAAAGAATCAAAGGGGTCAATTTTGAATTAAGGCAAGATGGGGTGGCTGGGTGACTACAACGGGAGAGAAAGCCCCGTGAACATGAGGGTAAATCTTTTCCAAAGTACTTTATGAATCCTTTATTTCAGATTGCCTTTTTTCCTCCCAGTCTTTAAATTGCTTAATCGCTTACTTTTCATTGACATTATGCTTATATCAATAAAACACTTACACTTGATATTATTTTTAGTATGAAGGGTTAATTTACACCCAACTCAAATTTTTCTTTCCATCTCAGATGTGGAACATGAATTAGATGACAGAAGGGGACCAGGAGCCCCACACTTAGAACAGGAGAGTGGAAACATAAACTTGTGAAAATCAGTGGAGATTTAAGTTGAGCAACTGATGCACCACATTTATTCCCTTTCCATGAAACAGCATATTCAAGGATGTATACATGTATGTGTGTGTGTGTATATGTGTGTGTGTGTGTGTGTGTTTGTGTACATTTTCTTATTTTGAAGCCCTGAAATGAGTCAATATTTTATAAGTTTCTCACATATGTTAAGTGGGCAACTATAAAAATTCGACAATGTAAAAAATAGTCTTTAGAATAATGAACATAAGGTAGATCTTATGTTTAGTGTTCTTATCACACACATACACTAACATACACAACACAGAGAGTGGGAGTAAACTTTTGGAGGTGACAGATATGTTTAGCACAGATTGAGGCGATGGTTTTATAGGTTTATGCTTATCTCCAAACTCATCGAGTTGAACATATTAATAGTTTGGTATGTCAATCATACCTCAATAAAGTAATTGAGAAAAACCAAAACACTGTGTTTTCAAAATACAGATAAAACATAAATCAGTTACTTAATATACCTATCTATGTAATATGCTAAACAATTACAATATGTAAAATACATACATTTAAAAAAAATATAAATGCTAAAATATTTTTGATTTGAGAAAATGACAAATAAATTAGCTGGACATTAACACTCTTAAATATGAAGACAGAATATTAAGCTGATCAGTAAAAGTTTAATTTAGATTAAAATTTACTAGCAGAATTTGTATCTCTTACCTTCTGTCTTGCACTCAAGGGACACCAGTGTATATAGTATTAATATTAACAATATAATAAGAGCCATTAGATATACATCTATACACACGAGTATGTACAGATATGGTTGGCAGAGTACAAAGTGCAATCATTTCTAATTCTCACAACAACCCAGGAGGGCAGTAGTATTCTCTCATGTTGCAAATAAAATATTGGAGCTTTGAGAGGTAAAGTAACTTGCCTGCAATAACGCATTCAAGTTCAGATATGTTTGACCCTAAATTCTGTGTTTTTTTTCACTATATTTCACTGCCTTTCATTAAATGAAAAATAATCCTTTGTGATAAACCAAGGAATTATTTAAATGCAAGTTCTCTCTAAATAAAACTCTCTCTTTAAATAAATAAACCAGCAAGACCTTATTTCCTCTCTCTTCCATTATGTAAGTATTATGGGTTGAATCTTGTCCTCCCCAGATTCATATGTTGAAGTCCCAGCCCCTAGTATCTCAGACTGTAGCCCTAGTTGGAGATAAATCCTTTAAAAAGGCAATTAAGTTAAAATGAGCCTCTTAAGGTAGAGCTCTAATCTAATATTAATACAATTGGTGTCCCTATAAGAAGAGGAAGAGATTCTGGGGTGTGTGCACACAGACAAAAACCAGGTGAGTTCACAGTGAGAAGGTGGTCATCTACCAGCCAAGGAGCACTGCTGCAGGAGAAACAAAACATGCTGACACCTTGATCTTGGACTGCCAGCTTTCAGGACTGTGAGACAATAAATGTCTGTTGTTTCCGCCATCCAGCTTGTGGTATTTTGCCATGGCAGCCTTAGCAAACTAATGCAATAAGGTTGACCTGTTTGATATTTTATGAAGACTGACACACTAGATCTAGTATTATATGGAACTCTGCTTAGGGCTTTAATTCACATGAAATTGGCAAGGGAGAAGTTCTGTGCTACAAAAGTTTATGCACTTGTGCATTACATTATACACATCATAAGATAAAAAAATCTTCTGTTTAGAAATAATTTGAGATTCTCAGGGCAGTGTACGACGTTTATCTGTAGAACATTTGTTTTTTTCTTTGCAATCAATATTGTTTCCAAAACTCCAATTTTCCAACAATAAATAAGACCTCACTGTGACATATGTATGCTTTGGTGAAGCATAAAGAAAAAAATGAGTTTATTTAAATTGATGTTTAGGAAGGTGGTATATGCCGGGGGGGGGTGTGGAGGGGGAAAGAAGAGACAGAGAGAGACACAGAGACAGAGATAGACAGAGTACTGCTAGGACCCTGCTCATCCTCGCCTTGTATATGTACAATCTTTTTATGTAATTCATTTCTCCAAATGTAAAACCAATAAATAAAAACCTGACCTCCCTGACAGGGTGCGAGAAGAAGGTGTGGGATGAAGAACAGGAGGACAAGGGCTGAAACTGAGGCTTTCAATTGCTTCACGCTCCATGAAGATCCAGCCAGTCTCTTAAACTTTGGAGAGTAGTACCTGCAATTTGTAGTTTTGAAGTGTTTTCACTAATGAAACTCTGAATACTCAAAGGATTCAAGGATGATGTTTCCAGCAAAGATCCAGTGAAAAGTTGATATACTTGGGGAGACTTGTCCCTTTTTTTCTAAGATATTTGGGCACCTTTCTGTCCAGTTCTACTACTGCTCAAACACAGTGGGACTAATGTATCTGCCAACTCTAACTTCTCTATACATGCACACCCATCTCTGGCAATGAAATCCAGCCATTTGACCACAAAAATAAATGAAAAACAATTGCAGCTAACATTTATTGAGTACATGCCATGTGCCAGGCACTGCTCTCAATATTTTACATGTAAGAGCACATTGAAGACTCAAATCTTGTACTACAATATTATTATACTTTGCGGTACTGAGGTGAGAGATACTAACTGCCCAAGGCCACACAGCTAATAAGCATAGAGTTGGTCTCAAACCCAGGCGGGAAAGCCCCAGAGGCTCTACTCTTAAACATTAAGTTCTATAGGCTCTACTAACAATAAAACTCTATTTCTGAGCACCCAAATCCCTCTAATATGGTTAATAGGTTAATCTAACTAGAGGTTAAGTGATTTGATCAGTATCTCATGATGCATAAATAATGGAACCAGGTCTAGAAGCCAACACATCTCACTTCCAGGTTCACTCTTACACAATCAGTGTGTCTGGCAACAGAGAATGGAACTCAGAACGAATTCACCACTTTGCTTTAGGCTGCCAAGCTGTATCCTTATCAAGAAGGAAATAGAGAGGTATTAAGGAATTCTGATCTCCTGGAAAACCTGAAGAGGATCTGGTTATAGCATGCAGCCCCAACGATAAAGGCTCCTCAGCCATGGTATAGCCTGGCCAGCGTCACCGTCCCCCAATATGGATGAGGCCCCTGTGGGGGACACAGCACTGGACTAACTGCTGTAGAAGACATTGTTAAGCAAAACCCCATATACTCTCAGTGCCAGTCTATTTGGAAATGCCGTATCCCACTGCTCTTTCATTTTGAGTAAGCTTCCTTCCCATTTCCTTCACCATCTGCCATATGGCTTACATATATACATTTTTAAATTAAAATGAACTTCTAAATAAACTTCTAAAGTGTTTTAGAAGTTTAAGGCAACTCTGGAGGTAAATGGAGAAATAAAAGAAATCTTAAAATGGAGCTCACTAGTTTGATTTACAGAGAGATGAGAAAGATGAGAAAGACAAGGAGAAGAAAAAATAAAAATGGCTAGAGAGGATAGAGAATACAAATGAGTGATAAAAATGATAGCTGGATAAAGGAAAATGAGCACTACTGTCAGAGAACAGAGCAAACGAACGCTTTCTCTTGTGTCCTGGCTCCATTTTTCTTCTGTCAGACGTGTCCTAGGTTTCCCATGGTTCAACTCCTGAAGTAATGTCACAATCTTATGTTATACATTATAGCTCACATAGCTCTCTTTGTCCCTTAATTCACAGACCAATCTTATGACATATTCAAAGTAGGTTATTATTTTACTTTCTAGATGAGAAAATTGAGATTCAGAGGATTAAGGTGTATTCCAAAGGTCTGGTGTCCTAACCAAACTCAGTGTTCTTTCCACTGCATGATGCTGTCTTGGCAGTGTGTTCTTCTAATGCGGTGCCAGAGTCAGGAATGGTGAAGTAAACGACTTCTTTTAGCCCTCAGAATCTTGATGTCTCCAACTCTCTCTTTCCCTCTCCCCTGATTTTGTATGAGATTGAGACGAGAGGGGAAGCCTGAAGAAAAGTAGACGCTGAAGCACATATGCCTCCATTAATAGATGGACTATTTCCCTTCATAAAATTCTTTCTCATCTAGACAGTGAGTGCAAACAAGGCACAAAAAAATCAAAGGGCATAGTGGTCGTTTCAGGCACTATTTCCTGCTGGCAAGTACCTGCAATCTAGCTATCAGGTTCCTTAATCACCATCCTGTGTAACCTCTGAGGAGAAGAGAGGATAGAACGCTGAGTCACAGAGAGACATGACGAGGTCTGGAGGGTGACACTGGCTGCCGGATGGGGTGAGATGAATGTGGAAGAGTAGGGAGGGGCAGGCAGTCTTGATGAAAAACTGGCAGAGAGTACTTTCCACAAGAATCTCGGGGAGTCAATTCAAGTTTCGATTTCAAAGCAAAAAGAAATCTAGTTTCAGATAGCTTAACAATGGTTTGGATTCATGATATTGAAAAATAAGAAAAAGAATGACCATCAACATGAGTTTCCGCCATGTAAGTTCAAAGGAAATAATAACTTAGTCAAGCGCATGCTTCCTCCACAAACTAAATGAATTTGTAACAAAATGTTGTAGTCAGCAGTGAAAAACTATGATACGTATATGTAAATAAGAGCTCCAAGTTGGCTGGGGCTCTGTGTGTCTTATTTACTATTTTTCTCCTTCCACCCACTTTACTGTGGAATGTAATAGGCCCTTGAAACTTTCTGTTTAATGTATATGAAGTAAAGTCCAGATAAGTTTTAGAATTCTCAAAATATACACAAGATCTCACAAGAAGAGACAGGCACCTCATACACAAAGAAATGGATAACCCAGCTTGGTCTACTTTGAAATAAGAAAAAAAACATTGAAAGACTCCAAGTTTTAGAACAATTTTATCACTTTACACAGGAGATGAGAGAATTTATAGGCCGAAATTCACAAAGGCTATGTTTAAAGCTAAGGATTATTAGACCAGCAGAACCTTGCCTGACAAGTTGCCCTTCCCTTGTTCCCACCAACCTAGTTTTGAATTAGCTACTCTAGACTTAAAGAAACATTTCCTCACAGCTGTCCTGGAAGTGCATATGGCCTGCTTTCCAAGCAGGAAGGTGAGTGGAAAAAACACTGAACTAGGGGTGAGAAACCATGGATTCCATTTGTAGATTCACCACTACTAACTATTAATCTCAAATAAGATTCTTAATATTTGGATGCTATTTCCCTTCCAAGGGGGTAGTCATACTTGTTGAGAGAATTCTGATGGAATTAAGTATATGAAAACATTGTGTAAATTCAATAGCACCATACCAATATAGGACATCTTTATGATTTATTCTGCAAAAGACCTCTCTATCCTAAAATAAGATCAGATGCTATTAGTAAATAAGATTAAATATGCTGTACATATCTTACAAACTAAAGAAACTGCAATTTTATTGATGAGCAATCTAAGGTCAACTGCTGCTGACTCACTGTAGAAATTGGCCTAAATCATATAGGTGTCTATTTATAATTCTGAGAGATTCCCTAAGGAGAAACATATTGAACTAAAATAGTATTTTACCATTCAGGATTCTTTTCCACAGAAATGAATGTAAATATTAATATGTGTTAACTCTGGTTATGTCACATTAATAATTCCATAACATTCCTAATAAAGTAATAATAAAAGATGTTTATGTCTCTTTGTTTGCTGAGTCAATAGTAAATGCTGAAATATTTCATTGCAGATGCAAAAATTTTAATATGAAACAGCACCATTGTGGACAAACAATGGTAACAATTCTAAGCATAGAAAGTTCTGGTATAAATGTAAACATCAAAATATAGTTAAGCTGATAATCTGCAGGTGAATGGTTCTCTAAAGAACTAACCTAGAAACACTAGATCAATACTGCTGAACCATTCCTATCTCAATGCTGGCTCCACTAGAGAAAAGATGTTATTGATGAACTTAATTTGACAGTTCCTGACATTCACATGCAATCCCCAAACTGTAGAACTGTAGTTTTGAGCCATTTCTGTGTTTCCAAAGTACACACAGTGTTCCAGAAGAAGTGATGTTAAATTCAATGGATATTATTTTAAAAAGTGACTATTTGAAGAATACAGAAATACTTCCTGTTCCATTAAGTTTAAGACTCTACTTTTTACTGTAAAAGAGTATTTGTGACATTATTTTTATTTTATCTTACTGTATATGCTTAATTTTACTATAAATGAAGTTATTTATAATTAAATTTCAGTTATTTGTGTAGTCGAATAAAGTTAAACAGAGATAAATGATTTATCCATACATATCTCAAATTTGTCTGTTACAATTCAAAAAAATTACAACATAACCCCAGAGATATTTAAAATAGCTTTAATTTTTTTTGTTCTTAAGGCTTTGGACAGGCACACAGTTGCACAACAAAATGTGTATCTGTTGTGCAACATTATGAATCATAAACCTAGTAAAAAGAGACTTCTGGATGAAGACGTAAGTGAAAATGGCCTTAAAATATTTCTTGGATAATAATTCCAAAAGCAAAAGGCATTTCATGGAGAATATTTCTTTTTCTATCAGGGTAAAAAAATTTAAAAAAGGCAAAAAAAAAGAAGATAATCTTAGTTTTATTAAAATAATAATTTCCTCAATCTGAACCTCATTCCATTCTCTAACCACATCTAAAACAAGGCAATATTAATCACAGAACAGCTATCTGAGAACAGAAATTTGAGAAAAAGAGTCCTCTTAACAAAAGTAATCATATCTCAACATGATTTCTGCAAAGAACCAGTATCTTTCGTTTACCAGCAGTGTAGTCATCACTTGTGCAAGCTATACCCATAGAACAATTTATTTTCTGAATGACCCCAAATTAAAGGGCCTCAACGGCCTCCAGGTCCTTCTCACTTGTGCTGATTTCAGGACTCTGGGCAAGCAGAGCTTGGTGACCAGCCAATGCTGGCTCATTCTGTGTATCTAGAGGCTTTTCCCTTTCGCAGCCACCACGCCTCTCTTCTCCATTCAAGAGCCAGCTCTATCAAAAGCTGTGGAGGCTTCATAAAAGGTGGACTCTTGAAGGTTCCTTTATCTAGAACATCTACTCAGACAGCGTCCTTCTTTCATTTGTATTCAAACTTAACTGATTTCCATTCTGCTTTTAAGTTGGTGGAGCTCCAGGAAACAAAACTCACCAGGTAACAGCTTCAAAGAGAATGATAAGTCCCAATAGGAATACATGAAATTATTATTGGTGGTGCATGACTGCCTGAATTTGAATAGCACATGAGTCACAGAATTTCATCTTAAAGATAAAAAGATCATTCAGTAATAACCTTGTTGAATACAAGTTATTGTCCATTAGTCCTGTCAGAAGCCATCATTATATACATGTTCTCTTGTCGTTTTAGTAGATCGCCAGGAAGCCTCATATAAATGCTAGCACTGGTTATTGCCCTCAGCTTCATGTCAGGTAAAAATCTTATCTCTGGCCCATAAGTCTTCAGAGCTAACATTATGGGTAAATATCCTAATATTTTTTGTTTTAAAATTGGTATTTAAATTACTTAGGTTTTTAAAGCAAAATGATTTCATTCTCTCTCAATCTTGCCTTCACCCCCTGCACACATTACAAGCACACATTGCAAAACACAAAGCTATATAAATAACATGAGAAAGTATTATTTTTATTCCTCCTTTATAACTTCAAAAAAGAATGATAGAAATCAGAAAGAAAAATAAGTCACATTTGAAAAGTTGTTTTTTTTAACCACCCTATTTACTATCCTAAACATTGTTATCTCATAGATGAAACTGGATATTGAAGAATTAATTCAGCTGCATACCTTCTTAAAAAGTCTTGCTATGAGTATACATAGAATTAGAGGCCAACGTGATTGATAATAACACAATTTGGTTAATACAATCAACACACACACACACACACACACAAACTCAGACATATAATGAACACTGGCTCTGGTTTTCATACTTGTACAGACTGAAATTGACTTTGGTTCTGGTATAGGCCTGAAGAGCATATATGAGAAAACAGAATTTTGGTTCAAGGTTGATATAATAACTGGAGGTTCTAGTTTAGTCTGTTTAATCATTCATTTATTCAAATCTGTATTAAAAATAGTGTCTTACCATCAGAGAAAGACAAATACCATACGATGTCACTTATATGCGGAATCTGAAAACTGAATAAATGAGCAAAGTAAACAGAAATAGTCTCAGAGACACAGAGGAAAAACTGATGGTTGCTAGATGGGATGGTGGTGGGGATGAGGGAGAAGGGGAAGGGACGAGACAACATAAATCGGTAACTACAATACTGCCACAGGGATATGAAAGACAGTTTGGGGGAATATAATTAATAATGTTGTAAATATTTTGTAGGGTGTCAGATGGTCACATGTCTTGTTAGGGAGACCACTTCATGGGCGGTGTAGAGGCCTGACCACTGTACTGCACATCTGAAGCTGCTGTTGAATAATATTGTATGTCAACTATAATTTAATATACATATAGTCATGGGATGTGGAGTACAGTGTAGGAATGGAGTCAATGGAATTGTAATAGATATGTATGATATCGGGTGGGGGGGTGGATTGGGGGAAGGGGGCTTCACTTTGTGAGGGATGAAAAGAATAACTATTGCATTGTTTTGTACACCTGAAACTAATAAAAAAAAATAGTGACTGACCTTTTACTATGTGCCAGACAATTTTGTTTAAGTGCGAGGAATATAATGATCAAAAGACGGACAGACACGCTGCTTCTATGGTTCGTATATTCTTGTTCTATGCAAGGTAGGGACCAAAAGGGATGGGTGATGATGGGGAAAGGGAGCTTTTACTGAAGTAGGCTTGTGTCCCATCCTCACAGGGGAGTCCAAATATCTGGATGGCAGCAAAGTCAATGCTATGTAGCTTCTATGAAAAAAATTGAATAAAATGTGTCTAGATCTATTGTTTTAAAATAAGTAGCAGGAGTCTGATATGTCTAGTTGTGGCCCAGGACAAACTGCATATGAAGTTTCAGTTGATCACAAAGAATTGAGGACCAGATGACTATTGTGTTGTTGATATTTTAGTTGGTGGCATATTTGAAGAATAACTTGAATGCTCAACAAAGGATACCCAGCTATTTTACCTCTCTGAGCAGGCTTTACCCAACTTCCTGTTAGAACAAATTTTCAACAAGGCTAATTGATTACCCACTCCTGGATGGACGGCCTCTCTCTCTCCCCTCTCTCCCCTCTCTCTCTCACCCAGTGTGAATTCTGACTTCCTATCTTTTACTCAGTTTGATCACCTTGGTCTTTTTTCCCTATTCTGATTTGATGGGATTGCTACTAAAAAAGAGAGTTTTTTTATACAAAGCTTTTTTTTTTGAAATATAAATTTAAAGCGCATTAGATGCCAGATTCTTGTATAAGGCTGTCATTTAACATTTGGGAATTCACAATATGCTAATTGCTTCTCTGAGCATCCAGAAGTCATGGTGTATTCTTTGTAACGTAAAAGTCAGTGATAAGTAGGTTCTGCCTTTGAAAGATAAGGCATATACACAAATTTTACTTCCTTCAGTTACATGAATAGAGACCTGAACAGAGCCTCCTGAAATAAGATCAATGTATGCTACTTCTAAAAGAAGTGATAAGAATGGGTGAGGTCCTTCAAGAGTTCAGAAATTATTTCACTCTTCAGAGGGCATATAGAGTAAATAGTGGTACATAAAATGAAAGCAGAAATTCTAAGAAAAAGTGCCCTAGTATGTGTACCAATATGCCATGTTCTGTTTTGTGCTGAAAATATTCCTGGATTCGGTCTAATCTGGTGCTTCAGTTATGTAGCAGTTTTCCCTTCATGAAAGATGTAGGTGGCTTTATACACTCTCCTGGCAGTCCTGTGCGCAAGGAGATCAACATTGTTAAACAATGAATCAGGGAATAAAAGTGTGTCATCTTTAAGAAAAGTTTCATGCTATAATCTTCTCTGTTCTGACTGGGTCACCTGCATGTTATCAATATTAGAGTTAGATGAGGCAGCTTATCAATATGGTACCAATACAGGTTTTTGAAGTTTCATTAAACCTAACTTCCAAAATGGCTATACAGGTAAAGGTGTACAATTGCCATTAATTTTTCATATATGTTATTTTTCTGTAAGGAAGCATTTGAGGGCTAATCCCAGTTTAGAAAATAATAAAATAATTTATGTAATATTAAAAAAGAAATTAAAAAGAACTAAGGATATGAACTCTTTGACAAGTCTAATTCTCTGTGTGTATAATGCACATCTTGGTGCTTAATTTAAAAGAAAAAAATCACTATAATACAGAGACCGTCCTTTCCCATCAACTGCATTTGAAGTAAATTTAAAACTTCAAATCAGATATTTAAAAAAATAATTCTCAAATAATCTTCAAGTAAATTTTAAGGAATATTATTTTCTACACTAGCAAATATGCTCCATGAAAATTGTGCATTTAGGATAACAAGAATATTTTTCAGAATATTTAAATGAAAGTTATTTTCCCTTCCATTAGGCATTTTCCTTCTGGGTTCATATGAAAGTACTATATCTTTTTTTTTTTTCTTTTCCACAGATCCATGTGCACGTTTTTTATTTTTAAAGAAACCAACAAAATATATTTCAAAAAGGTCAAATTCCTCCAGTAAGGTAATAACATCAAACCAATTTATAATTTTGAAAATGAAAATAATGCTGCTTTTGGATTTTATATATGTTTTAGGATGATATATTTCATATGCTATGGAAAATTATAAAACTCCATGTATAATGTACATGTACAGATTAGTAATATATTCTAAGTTTTTCTTCTTCTAAATTATTTTTATCTTCTTACAGTTTTTGTTGGTGGCAGCTATGATGGTGATGTTTTTAATTTGGGTTGGAGGGAAGCAAATTACATTTACATTTTTTCCCAAGTCACATGAGAAAAGACAAACTGTCACATGTATTCCTATCAAACTTAGGAAAGATGTAGCAAGTAATGGAAATGGTATCCGAAGCCAGGGGATGGGGACCCATTTCTTTGTACTAGACTACAAAGAGTCATTGATTTCAATCATGACTTGGTCAGGCAATAAGGAGGTAGAAGTGCCTTAAAACTCTTGAATACATTTCTTTGTGGACAAACTGTCATGGCCACCTGCTTCAGTTGTTATTTCATTTATGAAGATTAAAACAGTTTTACTGTCTTTTGCCTACATACCTTAATATTTTCTAGAGTTGTTACACTAACTTTTGTAAATGTAATTTTATTTCAACGGGAAAAAAATCCTGCTATTTTAATTATTTTATAACAACTATTACCATAATATATGAAAGATTAAGGGAATACTTAATTTATTCACATTGCCCATATCTATATGGCATAAGGAATAATATTAGGGTGTTTTCATCCATAAAAATGCATTTATTCATTCTTATGAAAATTTTCATTCATTTTTTTTGAAGTCTCTAGGGTTTCAGGACATCTAATGCAAACCTTTATATCTTAGAGGAATCAAAGTGTAAACATTTGAGTTAACATTTAAGATTAAAATATGGACCTACTTTTATTCTTCACAGATATAATTTAAGTTCTTAATTGTAGATTTAGGGAAAAAAATTAATCTGGCCATGTCCCCTGAGAATTAGCTGAAGGATGTTTAATGTATAATAAGGACTTTGGCAGGAAGCTCTGTACCACAATCTTGAGTCTACAACTTTCAAAAATTTAAAGTTACTGGAGCACTTCACAAATTGGAATTCCAATTTGGAAGAATAAAGGTCTCCTAAAAACCTGAAGCACTCCAATAATTTTAAATTATTTTCTACTTTATAAGTTCAGAGTCCCTGCTACTTATTGAGAGAGGCACTTATAACAAAAAAGGAAAGTATCACAATAATTTTAAATCACTGTGTTGAGTGAGGACAAATTTAAAGCTCTGAAGTGCTTACAGGTTTTCCTGTTTTATATGAAGGCTTTCATTCAGAAAGTAAAAAAGCAGCTATCACATAACAACATGCACTAAGTGATTTCAAATTTAACCAAAACTATGGCAAAATGGAGTGTCTATGTTTAGAGAAAAATATAAACATAAATGTGTATCCTTCAAAATCTAAAAAAAGGAAGTTCAACTCTCTTATTAATTGGCATGAAATAATGGGATGGGGGATAAGATCTATATGACAGTGATATAACATTTTTAAAGTAATAACTCAGAAAGTAGTACTGATTTTATAAGGGTAGATTTTTAAAAAAAGGCAAGAACAAGATCTCTATATGAAAGTTTAATGTTTTGTCGGGTGGTGTGTTGCAGTCAGTTCGTACAGACTCATAGGAGTTGATCGTG
>NW_017732114.1:821625-821812 GCF_001890085.2 Hipposideros armiger
CCCGATTGCACGCAACCGCCCATCTCATTGCAAGTCTGTCTGCTGCTTGTTTACAGGTTTATTTTCTATCTTTCCTCCACTAAGAGATAGATTCCCTGATAGCAGAGATCTATCTGTGTAGGTCACTGCTGCATCACCAGAGGAAGGGAGGGAATCATTAAACAAACTTAGCTGTTTTATAATACAA
>NW_017732114.1:827372-831449 GCF_001890085.2 Hipposideros armiger
CCTCTGGCATCCCAAGCCAGCTCTTAACCAACGCGCCACTTGGCCGGCCCAATTTTTTTAACTTTTGAATGTGGTTACTAGAAAACTACAAATTATATGTGTCTCATATTATATTTCAATGAGGCATCACTGATCAAAAACGTTTTTGATTGTCTTCTAAGGCATTACCTTATATAAACGCTCCACCTTGACTTCTATCTTCAAGCAAACCTGACCTACTTGTAGCTGATAGATTCTAATTCCATACCCAAAGCCCACTCCCTGCTCATTTTTCAAGCTCTTGCTCCAATGCCATCTCTGCTATAAAGCCTTAGCTTGATTCCTTCCCAATTGGAAGTCACATCTTCCCTTTCTCTGGCTACCATGCAACTTTCTCTGTGCAGTTGTACGGCAGACAAAAGACACACTTTGCTTTATATTACAGTGAATTGTGTATATGTTTTAGCCCCTGTCTAGAATTCATGCTTTCTTTTCTGGGCAGAGGTTTTGCTTCTGAATTTTTGTATCTTCCCTTAATCCCTTGGCTGTGATAGAAGCTTAACAAAATATCTGTGGATAACAGAATAAATAGTGCTGCTGTGAGAAATGAATGGGATAGATAAGCCTATTCTGAAAGAAAGACTGAGAAATTAGAGTGAGTGCTGGAGAAAAAAGAAGGGCCCAACGGGCTTTTGAAAGTGATGAAATACTAGTTGCATGGCATAAAGAAAAAGAACACTTCCCAGGAAGGCGAAAAGTATGCAGTTGAGAATCCACATCATTCCAAGAGTCTAGATCTAGGGGCTTTTTAGCAAAATGCTGTATTTTCCACATATACTTGAACTGAAAATGGTTCAAGGGAAAAAGTCTTAAACTGGCCTTATTGTAAAAATTTAGAAAATTGCTTTTGAGTGTCTCAAAGCAATTCAGTCTAAAGCACTACTAAAACGTTCATGACATTTCACCATTCTGGGGTCCCTTGAGAGCAGGGGCAATGAAAATCCAGCCAAAACTTCTCCTTAGGGTCAACTTCCCCTCATTAATGATACTTAGAACTTGCAGTGCTTCCTGAAGCTTGAATGGTCTTCTTGAACTGACTTCCTGGTAGAATTATTAGATTTCAAGATAGCCATGTAGCCAATTCTAAGTTTTTCCGCACTTCAGCTGTCCAAGGACTCCAAGGCCGCTAAAATAGGCTATGCACGATAATCTAATTCAAGGTCAAGCTGTAAACTATTGTCTACCAGGTCACAGTTACCAAGAAAAAGTTAATGAGCTGAATCTTAGACTAAGTTAAATCTTCCCAAGCACTTGAATTGGAAACCAATAGTTCCAGAATATCATCCTTCTTTAGTTTTACCCCAGAAGATCTTGTTTACATTTAAGGTCAAAACTATCATGTTCAGTAGATTCAACTTGTAGACTTTTTGCAAGAGCCTTAACACATATTGATTTGATTTATTTAATTTATGCTACACTCTGTAACTAAAGTGTTTTGAGACAGCCTGTAGTATATACAACATAAATTTAAAATAAGAGAAATAGGCAAAGAAAGTAAGTTATGTAAGTAAACCTTAGTATAACTTTACACTGAGCACAGCATACATGCCTTGAAAACCTATATATCTGCTTAATGTGGGCTATGTATTTTAAAATAAGCTTCATTTTCAGGAGTCGATTGTAAAACTGTATAATGAAGATTTATAAGTGGGCATTTGTTTTCTAATCCACCCATCCATCAATCTGATCTCGTTTCTCTCCCATCACTTTCTCTACCTCTTCAGGTGTACCTGTCCCCTAGACAGGATGTTTGTGGAGGAACTGTTGTTTTGTCTGCATAAACTTCCACCCATTTTATTTAGTACAGCAGATACTCATTACTAGATAAAGTCATTGAATGTGAAAGTGAGTCCCTTTAAAACATGTAAAATTGTCATGGTAAATATAACAAAGCAACAACTTAAATTTGGATGTTTTCTTCAAGTAAAAAAATAAATTAAAATGTTTATTTTGTATTTATTAAATTAGTTTATAATTCAATTATGCATCAATTCTTATAACTGTAGACTGAATCAAATGCTGATTTTTTTCCAAGGATAAAAACAGACAGGACAAAATGACATTCTGTCAATAACTCTGGTATGATATGAGTAATTTTATATTACTTAAAAGAAACTTCATGAAATCCAATCTTACAAAATTTGAAATTTCAGTGTGCAACTGACTTGCATTAAAATTGAATTTTAAGTTGGATATTTAACATGAGTCATAATCAGTGAGAGACTGACTAATAAAAGGCTTTGGTTGGACTGGTTTTGATGGAGGACTAGTTTTATAAGACATTAGTTTATTGAAGAATATTTTTCTTTTAAGCAACTTTTGTTCTCCATCAACATCATAATTTGGGTACTCAGACAGTAAATATTTGGGTGATTAGTATGCCCCTACATTGACTAGTCAATTAACTTTGTTTCTTCTTAGATTTTGTCCTCCCATGCTAGAATTATGCTGTTAAGTCTACCTTTAATTAAGCAGATAACTACATTCACATTAGCCTGAAACCGCTTTTTACCTGATGAAATTGAACTCAGCATTTTCCCTGTTCTCACTACTTGGTGGCATACTATAACTTTCTATTGATGCAACTTTCTTTGATAGTCATGGACTCGACTTCCTGGATTCTAAACTATGCAGCAGGTCAAAATTTCAGGCCATGTAGTTATAGACAATGTGTAAATGTCTTTATTTTTCTAAAGCTTAATTTTTAATATGAGCCTCAATTCTGCATCCAAGCTCCAGGGATTTACATAATCTTAGTATGAGCAGATCATGCATTGTCCCTCAGATTGGACGGCAAGGTCACTCTCACTCCACCTCCCTCTCAGCAATTTCTTTGCTCTTGTTGGGCATGCAGGACAGCCTCCATTGCTGTGGGAAACTCACAGAGACTGCTCAATAACATTGCCCATCTCAATGGTATGCCCCTGCCCCTACCCCTGACAATAATACCTCTGTGGGAACTAATTTAGGCTCTCTGCCCAGCTCCAGGACAGACTGCCACTTTCATGGTGCAGTTTCCACAACCTGCTGGAGAGTAGAACTCTGGGGTCTGGTTATTGTTCTGAACTCTCTTCAGGAATGTGGCAACATACCCCTTTTGTTCTTATGTTCACCAACATATCTGGGAAAATTATCCACTTAGCTGGAAGACGCTATTTGTATTTGGTATGAGAAACACACACACACACACACACANAAATGGAGTGTTTATTTTGTGTGGCAATGTGCCAGAATCAAACATGGAGGTCCATCACTAAGGAAGGAGGAGGAAACAGATACTAGGAAACAATCTCTCCTGCAGGATACAGTGTTAGACAGGTTCTGAGGTTTATTGGTGTCATCAACAGCTCTCTTTTTGTCTCTCTATTCCTTTTTCAGGCTTTGCTCTGAGTAGTTGCAAGATGGCTGCCTAAAATTCCTTTGTTTGCATCCAGGGGAAGAGAGGGTGAGAGAAAGAGAGACATCTCTGTTGCTTTCTCAGTAGAGAGAGGAATCATCTTTCCTATACACCCCAGAAAAGGCCTCCTCCAATCTCATTGGTTGTAATTATGTCCAGTGGCATGGATGAAACTAATTAGCTTGGGGCTATGTCACATGCACCTATTCGGAACCAGAAGTTCAGTTGCCTGTCCCCTAAACAAATGGACTTGGAGCTGTGGATTAACAATTAGAATAATTACCAAGAACAGAAGTGAAGTTTGGGCAGGTCATTGTGGGGGCTGTAATCTTTTTTAAATCATACAACATATACATGTTGATCAAAAAGAGTGCTGGCTCCTAGTTTTCTTAAATTTATTTCTTATCTTCATTAACTAAAATCAATACACTGTCCAATATGGGAGTCACTAGCCACATGTGGTTATTAAACATTTGAAAGATAGCTAGTATGAATTGCTATGTGCTGTAAGTGTAAACATACTGGATTTCAAAGACTATGAATAAGAGAATGTGAATATCTCCTTAATAAATTTTATATTGATTTCATGTTAAATGTTAATATTTTACATATATTGGGTTAAATGAAAGATATTAGAATTA